>NC_135901.1:9126699-9315330 GCF_964194155.1 Cetorhinus maximus
TTCCGCAGGCATTACAGGTGAACGGCCTCTCCCCACTGTGAACTCGCTGGTGTTTCAGCAGATAGGATGAATGAGAAAATCTCTTCCCGCACACAGAGCAGGTAAATGGCCTCTCCCCACTGTGAATGCTCTGGTGTGTCAGCAGGTTGGATAACTGAGTGAATCCCTTCCCACACACAGAGCAGGTGAACGGCCTCTCTCCAGTGTGTACTCGCTGGTGATTCAATAGGTTAGGTGACCGAGTGAATCCCTTCCCACACACGGAGCAAATGAACGGTCTCTCCTCAGTGTGAACCTGTTGATGTGTCAGAAGGTTAGATGAACGGGTGAATCCCTTCCCACAGTCAGAGCAGGTGAATGGTCTATCCCCTGTGTGAAGTTGCTGGTGTATCAGAAGGTTGGATGAATTAATGAATCCCTTCCCACAGTCAGAGCAGGTGAACGGCCTCTCCCCAGTGTGAATTCGCTGGTGATTCAGTAGGGCAGACGGACGGCTGAATCCTTTCCCACAGTTGGTACAGGTGAATGGCCTCTCTCCAGTGTGAGTATATTGATGTGTTAGCAGATCCTTTTTGCTTTTAAAGCTCTTGTCACAGTCAGAACAATTAAAAAATTTGTTATCAGAGTGAACAAGTTGATGTGTCAGAAGGTGGGATGACTGAATGAATCCCTTCCCACACTCGGAGCAGGTGAACGGCCTCTCCCCAGTGTGAATACGTTGATGTATCAGCAGATCTTTTCTGCATTTAAAACTCTTCTCACAGTTAGAACATGTAAACGGTCTCTTATCAGTGTGCACAAGTTGGTGTGTCACAATGTGGGATGACCGAGTGAAGTCCTTCCCACACACAGGGCAGGTGAATGGCCTCTCCTCAGTGTGAACTCGCTGGTGTGTCCGAAGGTTGTACAAATGGGTGAATCCCTTCCCACAGATAGAGCAGGTGAACGGTCTCTCCCCAGTATGACTGCGCCGATGAACTTCCAGTTGGGATGGGAAATTGAATCCCTTCCCACAGTCCATACATTTCCATGGTTTCTCCATGGTGTGGGGGTCCTTGTCTCTTTCCAGGTTGGACGATTAGTTGAAGCCTTGTCCACACACAACACACGTACAGTTTCTCCCCACTGTGAATGGTGCGATATTTTTGCAGACTGTGTAACTGCTTAAAGTTTTTTTCAAAGTCAATTCACTGGAACACTCTCACTCGGGTGTGTGTGTGTTGAGGCTTTTCCAGTCATACAGATGTTTGAAATCCTTTCCCAAAGACAGATTAGACAAACATTTCTCCTTCCACATTCAAAAGTTGATGATATTCAGGTCCTGATGAATTCAGTGCCTCTGACAGATCTTGATGTGATGTTTGCTTTGCGTTTTCTGTCTGCCAGTCACCTCCGTTTAATACCCTGTAAAACGAGTTTACAAAAGTCATCACTTTAAATCCAGGACTGAAATTCAGAACAGACAATTGTAGTTTCTATGGAACATTTCTTCCTCTCTTGTTCCCCCAAAGCTGTAAATCCCCGTCCCACACACTCTCCCTCCTCCCTGGGCTGAAATCCAAACCCATCTCACCATCTCCACCATTTCTTTCCTCCACTCCCAGTTTTCTCCCTCCCTCTCCTCTGCCTGGGTTCAGTTCTCCAGCTCCTGTGTCTCTGATTCAGGGTCTCAGGCGGGACCCCAGCTGCCGTTGGGCGGGACACAGGAGGGGGGACCCTCCCGGGTGGGTCTTACCCGGACCCTGAGTCCGTCCCCCCAGTTTCTGAGCCCCCGGGCGGCCCGCGGTCTCCCCGCAGTTTCTGAATCTCCCGCTCCGGGGCCTCTTCCCCTGAACCCGGCTCTGTCACCGGGAAGAAGCCCCGGGGCTGCAAACACGGGTGATGGAGGCTGTGATCCGGGATTGCGGCCTACACTGGGTGTTTCTGGATCCTCCCCACCCAGGCTCCTAGCTCCGCTCCTCTCTCCGCCTCAGCGACTCTCGCCCGCACTCCCAGGGCTCTGAGCAAACTGACACTGCGCATGCTCCAGGTATCATCATCAGCATTGCGCCTGCGCGTTGGGCTCCTGTACAGTGACTAGGGCACTTTCACACACGCAGGAGATTGTGGGTATCGGCGGTGCCATTGAAACACAAAATAGAGAACGAAAACAATTTTCTGCTACCCAATTGTGAACAAATAAAAGGAAAAATCACACGTAAATCCTAGTAAATGGGTGCTCTGCCATGTTCCATTTCTCGAAGTGATTTAAACATATCTCAAGCCAGCTCAAACGTGTTAAGGGCAAGTCATGTTCTACTAACTTGCTGTGAATTCTTCAAAAATGCCCATTCCCCTTCCTTCTGCTGTATAATGGAAGTTCCGTGCATTGGTGTTTCTTTATCGTTTGGTTCTGATTTATATTGATTGGTGTATGGTCAAAGTTTCAATCCCATAACCACAAAGTAATCACAAAAAAAATATTTTTCACTCACAATTACCCAGCAGCCCAGCAGTTGGGATTCTGCATTGCCACTGGAGGAGCTCCTGCTCACAGATTCTGCCTCCGACAAAGGTTGTCCCTGTGATTGATTTTTTGTGTGCTTTTCTGGGATGAAATTGCCCATTGCCCCCGTATAGTTGGAACCCTGGTTCTGAAATACTGTCCATCTGATTTTAAGGCTTCCTGGAATAATGCACTGATGGAAATCTGCAATAATCAATGGTCCCATCTGAGTTGCAGATTTTTATGTGATTGTCCAATCTAGAAAAAAAATCATTTCACCCATTTAAACCTGATTCAGCTGATCCCCTCCACACAAGCAACAAAAGATTATCTTTGAGATCAGCTGTTCCTTTATAGTCTGTAAGAAAAACAAAAAATGCTGGAAAAATTCAGCAGGTCTGATAGCATCTGTGGAAAGAAAGACAGAGTTAACGTTTCGAGTCCGTATGACTCTTCTTCAGAGTCTGTGTTATTCTGAATTATGACATTCTCCTGAACCTGAATCTCTTGGAAGACTTTATTCTTTCGAGTTATCAACAGATCGCATGTAACTCTTTTCGAGTACATTCACAGTTCTTGGTTTCCAGGAATGGGACATGAACCCACAACCCTCTGATTCAAAGGCGAGGGTGCTATGAACTGAGCCACAGCTGACACATTCTCCTGAACCTGTCCTAACCCTTCTGCCAGTTCATTTATTCGAAACAGAGACTCTCCTTGTTTTAATGTTAACACTCCATGTCTCCCCAGTTATCCATTTAAGTCAGCCCATGAATTGTTTGAGCATTGTTTCATCATGTTCCCACATTTCATTAACAAATGTTGAAACGTATGCTTCACACCCACAGGGTTTCATCTGTTTAAAGCCACAAACAGAAAGGTCCAGTTTTCTCCTGGAGGTTGAGACAAATCAGCTTTCAAAATGATGCAGAGTTTCAGCCAATGAGGGACATCCGGATTCAGCCCCGCCCCTCATTCACTCCGATTGGTTGGAGGATCACATGCGCACGATCGGACCTCCAGCTCCGCCCCCTCTTCCTATTGGTCCGGAGTTTCCGTCAATCCAACGGGCACGGTGATCTGGAGCATGCGCAGTGTGTGTAATGACGGTGGATGGAGGCCTGTTTGTCGGATCCACAGGAGGTAAGATAAAGAGCGGAGTGGAGGGAAAAATAGAGCTGGTGGGTGGATGGGGAGGGTTCGTAAGCACTCGATGCGGCTCTGAACCCAAAATAAGAAACTATCTGTGGGGCGAAGGCTGCGGGATCACGTCTCCAGCAAAAGGCCCAGGTTAACGACCGCCATCTTGAGCGGGGTTAATGTGTAGCATGGCGCATGCGCAGTCATCCCTGTCACCAGGAGGAGAGAATGTTATGCATTTCTATCCTGGACTGACGGGGATGGGTTTTGGAAACTCCTTTTACAGGGGATTGGAAGGGGAGGATTTGCACACAGCAAACTCCAAGCAAAGATCACATTAAGATCTGACTCGAGTCACTCGATTCATCAGGACCTGGATATTATCAGTCTTTGAGTTCCAGGTCATTAACACTCAATGTGTGAAATTTCTTCCTCACATTCCCCCTGTAGATCTTACCCTAAATCTTAAATCTGTGTCTGTGATACTTTTATGATTAGCTAATACCTTATGTTTTTTTCATTCATTCATAGGATGTGGGCTTTGCTGGATGGGCCAGCATTTGTTGCCCATTCCTAGTTGCCTTTGAGAAGGTGGTGGTGAGCTGGCCCTTCTAGGTGGTGGAGGTTCAGGGTTTTGAGTTTCTGTCAAACTTCTGGTTGAGTTGTAATCCCTCTTTTTCAACCCTTCCCTCTCCCACCCCAACCCTTCTCTCTCTTCCTGTCTTCTCCCATCGAGGTGCCTTGTGTAGGCCCAGACTGGGTGGCAGATTCTCTTCCCTGAAGGACATCAGTGAACCAGTTGGGTTTTTATGACAATCCAGCAGTTTTCATGGTCACTTTTCCCTGGTGCCGGCCCCACAAATTACCAGATTCATTCAGCTCAATTTCACAACCTGTTTTTGTGGGTTCTCTCTCACTCCTTTTTCTTTGTTTTAAATCAATTTCACAGGGTATTAGAAGGGGAGGATTTGCAGCTGGGAAACTGAAACCAAACATCACATCAGGATCTGACAGAGTTGCCCAGCTTGTCGTCACCCAGATATCATCGGAAGTTGAACATGGAAGGAAAAAGCACCGTTCACAGTGGGGAGAAACCGTACACGTGTTCTGTCTGTGGACGAGGCTTCAACCGATCATCTAATCTGTTGAAACATAAATGCAGTCACAACAGGGAGAAACTGTGGAAATGTGGGGACTGTGGGAAGGGATTTAATTACCCATCAGAGCTGGAAAATCATCAACGAATTCACACTGGGGAGAGGCCATTCACCTGCCCTGAGTGTAGGAAGAGATTTACTTGTTCGTCCAGCCTGCTGAAACATCGGCGAGTTCACACTGGGGAGAGGCCGTTCACCTGCTCCGAGTGTGGGAAGGGATTTGCTCGGTCATCCACCCTGCTGACACACCAGCGAGTTCACACTGACGAGAGACCTTTCAAATGCCCAGACTGCGGGAAGTGCTTTAAAAGTCCCCGGGAACTGACTGCCCATCAACGTGTTCACACTGATGAGAGGCCATTCAGGTGCTCGCACTGTGGGACTGGGTTCAAGACATTATTTCACCTCACTGTTCACCAGCGAATTCACACTGGGGAGAGCCCATTCACCTGCTCCAAGTGTGGGAAGGGATTTGCTAACGCATCCACCCTGCTGAATCACCAGAGTGTTCACACTGACGAGAGACCTTTCAAATGTCCAGACTGTGGGAAGTGCTTTAAAAGTTCCGGGGACCTGATGATCCATCAACGTGTTCACACCGATGAGAGACCGTTCAGGTGCTCTCACTGCGGGACTGGGTTCAGACAATCATCTCAACTCATTGTACACCAGCGAATTCACAATGGGGAGAGACCATTCACCTGCTCAGAGTGTGGGATGGGATTCACTCGCTTATCCATCCTGTTGACACACCAGCGCACGCACACTGGGGAGAGGCCATTCACCTGCTCTGAGTGTGGGAGGGGATTCACAACCACATCCTCCCTGCTGAGACACCGGCGAGTTCACACTGGGGAGAGGCCATTCAGCTGCCCCGAGTGTGGGAGGGGATTCACAACCACATCCTCCCTGCTGAGACACCGGCGAGTTCACACTGGGGAGAGGCCATTCACCTGCCCCGAGTGTGGGAGGGGATTCATAACCTCATCCAAACTGCTGAAACATCAGCGAGTTCACAAGTGATTGGGTTTTTCTGTTAATCACATCCATGACTGAACTGTGTCCATTTGGTCTGTTTCTGCTGATGTTAATAAACTCCAGTCCAATTAATATTCTGGATAAAGTCAAATAAATCAGCTTTGTGTTAAACTTGCACTGTGTTGAGTCTTTTTAATATCTCTAACACAAATTAGTTCCTTTTGAAGTGCTCTCCCTCTCCTCTGTCTCCTTCATCCACACCTCCAACAACAAGTGTGAGGAGCTCATGGAACTTCTTTGTCACTAAGATTGAGACAATCCGATCAGCTGCTTCCCTCCTTCCACTGGCCCACCGGGCCAAACTCTTTCTAAAGCTTCCCCCCTGCCCCTTGCCCTGAACCTGTTTTTCTCCCGTTTCGCCCCTCTCCCACTTCTTGCCCTCTCAGAGCTCATCTTGTCAATGAGACCTGCCTTCTGCTGCCTTGACCCTATTCTCACGAAACTGCTGACCATCCATTTTCTCTATGTTAGCTGATATTGTTAACGGTTCTTTCTCTTATCTGTCCCTCTTGCCTTAAAATCCACCACCATCACCCTCCTGAGAAGAAACAAACCTTTATCCCACCATCTTTACAAACTACCACCCCATCTCCAAACTCCCTTTTCTCCACAAAGTCCTTGAACTTGGTGTCCCCCAAGGATCTATCCTTGGCCCCTCCTATTTCTCATCTACCCGCTGCCACTAGGTGACATCACCCAAAAGCACCGTGTTAGTTTTCACATGTACACTGACAATGCCCAGCTCTACCTCACCACCATCCCTCTCCATTCCTCCACTGTTACTAAATTATCAAACTGTTTATCTGACACCAAGTACTGAATGAGCAGGAATTATCTCCAATCAAAATTTGGGAAGACCAAAGCTATTGTCTTCAGTCACCACTTTGAATTGTCAAGGAACTATCAGATTTTTTTCTGATATTATTGTGGGATATTGTGAAACAAGCTTATGGTTCTGTGTGTGTGTGGCTAATTTAATTAACTAAAGACAATTAGACTGCAAGGTTTAAATTATCAAAGGAGTGAGGTGTAAAAGAAGCATTTGAAATGGGGATGAGTGAGCTAGAATGAGGTCTCAGTGGATAAGGTGTGAAGGTAATTTACATGTTTAGATAAAGAAGGAGTTGTTTGATTTTCAAAGGGATGGTGTAATGTCTACAACTGCCAAGATAAGTCAGGCAAAGTGATTGCATTTGTTTTTCCCAAAAGCGCTGGCCACAATAACAACGTGAAAGATTTTTGTATTCTGGGAAAAGTAACTTCGAAAGACAAAGAGAAACAATGGGATTTACAAATCAAAAGGTATAAAATATATTTAAAGAAGGATGGAAGGTTGTGTGGGGTATGGCCATGTGAGACCTTGAAAGGTGCAACGTGTGAAACAGACTTGGGGGGGGGGGGGGGGGGGGTGGGCGTGGAAAAGCCTCAAGCTACCCTCCAGAAGTTTGCTGTTCCAGTAACCAAGGTTGTGTTAAAAGCCTTTGGAATTTCACTGTCGAGTGGGTGCTAGTGGTAATAGTACTGAGTGTCTTTATAAATTGGGAATCTATTTGGGCTGTTGCCTTAAAGGAAGTGTGTAGTTGGTAGTCTGGTTAAGTATGAATTTTGCGAAATGCTATAAGATTAAGTAACTGTGTAACCGTGATTTTGTGTGTGCGTGTTTAAGTTTTTTCTTATTTTTATTTTCTTAAGTTTTTATTAAAGTTAATAAATACTTTAAATTAATCTTTAAAATCTCTGAAGGTGGCTGTGGACTCATTACTTCTGACTTCAGTGCACAAGCCTCCTTGTAATAAATGCAAATAGAAAAATCATTGTGATAGTTTGGCCAAGTCTCCCTTGTGGATTTGATCAGCCTGGAAAATTCTGTTCCATAACGGCCGTGTGCATCCCTCTCCCTGGGAACTGTCTGAGGCTCAACCACACTGTTCACAGTCCTGGTGTCAGATTTAACCCCAAGATAAGTTTCTGACCACATATCCACACCATCACTAACACCAGATATTTTAATCTCCATAATGTCGCCTGTCTCCACCCCACCCCAGCTCATATGGGACACTTGCCTTTATTAATCGAGACACAGAATATAAAAGCAGGGAGGTTATGTTGGAGTGTATACAATGTGAGTTAGGCCACAGCTGGAGTACTGTGTGCAATTCTGGTCACCAAACTATAGGAAGGATGTGATTGCACTGCAGAGGGTGCAGAGGGGATTCACCAGGATGTTGCCTGGGCTGGAGCGTTTCAGCTATGAAGAGAAACTGGATAGGCGAGGGTTGTTTTCCTTCGAGCAGAGAAGGCTGAGGGGGGACCTGATAGAGGTGTACAAAATAATGAGGGGCATAGATCGGGTAGATAGGAAGAAACATTTCCCCTTAGAGGTGGTGTCAATAACCATGGGGCATAGATTGAAAATAAAGGGCAGGGGATTTGAGGAACCAGCAAGATCCCACAACTAATCTGATAATGAGCAGATAATCTGTATTTGTGATGTTGATTTGAGTGTGGAAGGGGATGTGTAAAGAGCTGGTCATTGTATAGAGATGTGAACCAAGGAAATGGTACCTGTGTGTAATAGTGACACAGCCTTGTGTTCACACTCAGAACAATACACAGATATCCTTGTGGTTATGGTTTGAACAGGGCCAGATGACGAATGTGGTGAACAAGTTAAATATAAATATCTCCAGTGTAGCTGCAGCTTCTTAGATCAGAGCTGGGGTTAGAGAGCTCCGAATCCACTGCATTATCTTCCCATGGAGAGGTTGTGCAGTCAGTAGTTTAGTGGGAATAGTGTCAATGGAGCAGGAGGTGTGTCTCATGGACAAGATGAGCTCTGAGAGGGCATGAGGGGAGGTGGGAGAGAAACTAGAAGAAGATGTGAGTTCAGATCTCGGTATAAGGGGAACGTTAGGGGAGGTTTGGCCCAGTAGGTTAGGGGAAGGGAGGGAAACAACAGAGGCAGCTGGTTGGATTGTCTCAATTTTAGTGACAAAGAAGACCATGAGCTGCTCCTCCATGAGCACTTGTTGGGGGTGAGGATGGAGGAGACAGAGGAGAGGGAGAGCAATTCAAAAGGAGCTAACGTGTTAGAGATATTAAAATGACTCAACATATTGTGTATTTAAAACAAAGCTGATTTATTTAACTTTTATCCAGAATATTAATCCCTATAACTGGGCTGGAGTTCATTTACATCCGCAGAAATAAACTAGGAACGTAGTTCAGTTCTAAGTGTGATTAACAGCAAAATTCAAGCACTATAAGTTTTTTTACTTATTCGTTCATGGGATGTGGGTGTCGCTGGTGTCACTGGCCAGGCCAGCATTTATTGCCTATCCCTAATTGCCCTTGAGAAGGTGCTGGTGAGCTGCCTTCTTGAATCACTGCAGTCCGTGTGGGATAGGTACACCCACAGTGCTGTTAGGAAAGGGGTTCCTGGATTTTCTTCTAGTGACAGTGAAGGAACGGCGATATAGTTCCAAGTCAGGATGGCGTGGGGCTTGGTGGGAAACATGAAGATGGTGGCGTTCTCATGCATCTTTGTGAACTCGCTGGTGTCTCAGCAGGGTGGATGAGTGAGCAAATCCCTTCTGACATACGGTGCATGTGAATGGCCTCTCCCCAGTGTGAACTCGCTGGTGCTCCAGCTGGTTGGATAATGTAGTGAATCCCTTTCCACACAAGGAGCAGGTGAACGGCCTCTCACCAGTATGAATGCGCTGGTGTGTCAGCAGGTTGGCTAACTGAGTGAATCCCTTCCCACACTCGGAGCAGGTGAATGGCCTCTCTCCAGTGTGAACTCGCTGGTGTACAGTGAGGTCAGATAATTGCCTGAACCCAGTATGGCACCGAGAGCACCTGAATGGCCTCTCATCAGTGTGAATACGTTGATGGCGCATCAGTTCACCAGAACTTTTATAGCACTTCCCACAGTCTGGGCATTTAAAAGGTTTCTCGTCAGAGTGAACTCGCTGGTGAGCCAATAGGTTACATGACAGAGTGAATCCCTTCCCACACTCGGAACAGGTGAATGGCTTCTCCCCGGTGTGACTGCGCCGATGAGATTCCAGCTGAATTGGAAAATTGAATCCTTTCCCACAATCCCCACATTTACACGGTTTCTCCTCAGTGTGACTGCGCTTGTGTCTCGACAGGTCAGATGATCGGTTGAAGCCTCGTCCACACACAGAACACGTGTATGGTTTCTCCCAACTGTGAATGGTGTTTTTTCCTTCCATGTTCAAAATCCGACAATATTCAGGTTACGATAAATTCTGCAACTCTGTTAGATCCTGAAGTGATTTTGGGTTTGAATTTCCTGACTGTAAATTCTTCCCCTCCAATACCCTGTGAAATTGACTTAAAACAGAGAAAAGGGAGTGAGCAAGAGAACCCACAAAGACAGATTGTGAAATTGAGCTGAATGAATCTGGTAATTTGTGGGGCCGGCACTAGGGAAAAGTGACCATGAAAACTGCTGGATTGTCATAAAAACCCAACTGGTTCACTAATGTCCTTCAGGGAAAGGGATCCACCATCTCATCTGGATCTGGACTCTGGCTTCTAAGGGAGAACAGGCAGACTTTGAGATGTGGGAGCATTAGGGGGCAAAGGAGAGGGATTTTATATATCCACAACTCAACCTAAACTTTGACAGAAACTTCCAAACCCTCAACTTCTACCATCTGGAAGAACCAGAGAAGCAGGTGTATATGAAAACCATCACTTCCAAGTTCCCCTCCAAGTTGAAACTGTCCTGACTTGTCTGACTCCTAGTACTGGATGAACAGAAATTTCCTCCAGTTAAATATCGTGAAGACCAAAGACATTGTCTTCAGTCCCCGCTCTAAACTATTCCATAGCCACTGACTTCATTCCTCTCCCTGGAAACTGTCCCAGGCTGGACAAGACTGGGCACAATCTCAGTGTCATGTTTCCCCCCAGCTGATCGCCTGACCACAGAACACCGCCTATTTCCACCTCAGCAATCTCACCTGCTTTTCCCCTGAGTCAGCTAATCTGCTTCTGCAACTCTCATCCATTCCACTCCCTAAATTTGAATATTCTAATTCATCCCACATTCAACCTCTCTGTAAAGCTGAGATCATCCAAAACTCTGCTTCCCTTCACTACTCTACTCACTGAGCTACTTAGGCTTCAGGTTGAGCAGTGCTTCAAATCTTAAAACTTTCATCTGTTTCCAAATCTCTCCAAAGCTTTGCCCACACCTGTTTCTGTCATCTCCTCCAGCCCCACAGCCCTCTGAGATCTCTGTGCTCATCTAATTCCGGTCTCTTAAGCAACCCCATTTTCAGTTCCTTCAGTGTTTGTGGCTGGGCCAAAGGCAAAAACTCACAATATCCCTCATGAAATCTCTCTACCTCTGTAACTTACTTTCCTCATTAAGACACTCCTTCAAACCTACCTCTTTGACCAAACTTTTGACTTTCTTCCCTGATATCGCTGTGTGTCTCGGTGTCAGATGTTGCTTTGTAAAACTCCCATAAAACACCCTGGAATGTTTGATTACATCAAAGGTGCTATATAAATGAAAGTCAATGTTACAGACTTGGACACATATCACCATTATAAATGTAAGTCAATGTTACAGACTAGGACACATATCACTGTTATAAATGTAAGTCAATGTTACAGACTGGGACATACATCACCATTATAAATGTAAGTCAATGTTACAGACTGGGACACACATCACTGTTATAAATGTAAGTCAGTGTAACAGACTTGGACACATATCACCATTGTAAATGTAAGTCAGTGTTACAGACTAGGACACATATCACCGTTGTAAATGTAAGTCAATGTTACAGACTGGGACACACATCACCGTTATAAATGTAAGTCAATGTTACAGACTAGGACACACATCACCGTTATAAATGTAAGTCAGTGTTACAGACTTGGACACACATCACCGTTATAAATGTAAGTCAATGTTACCGACTTGGACACATATCACCGTTATAAATGTAAGTCAGTGTTACAGACTTGGACACACATCACCGTTATAAATGTAAGTCAGTGTTACAGACTGGGACACACATCACCGTTATAAATGTAAGGCAGTGTTACAGACTTGGACACACATCACCGTTATAAATGTAAGTCAATGTTACCGACTTGGACACACATCACCGTTATAAATGTAAGTCAGTGTTACAGACTGGGACACACATCACTGTTATAAATGTAAGTCAATGTTACAGACTGGGACACACGTCACTGTTGCTTCATCACTGGATGAAGATCCTCTCAGTCTTTACCTAACAGTTTTGTGGAAGCCCCTTCACCACACGGGCTGCAGCGGTTCAAGAACAAAACCCACCATCAATTTCTCAACAGGTAACTGGGGATTGGCAATATGAGCTGCCTTGCTACTGACTCCTATAAACCCATCATAAATTAAAAGTATCTGCCTGTGTGAAATGGATTAACAGCTCCTACAGGAATCCTTCTTCCTCCCGCTCCAGGCCGCTCCCATTCAGACTCCAGGAGCCGCGCTCACTCTCTCTGAGGCTGCGCTCAGCCTGGAGCCACACTGCGCATGCTCCGCTCAGACAGGCGGCTTCCGGGGGCGGAGCCGTCCTGCGCCTGCGCGTTACAGCCCTTCTGGTGGAGATAGGGCGTATTCATTCGCGCGGAGCATTCTGGGTCTCCTTATCCGCCATCATTCAAAAAGCGTCCGGAGGGTGAGAAGTCTGTTCCAGTACTTTTGATACAATCCGTTATTTACACCGAGAGGCTCAACACTGTTGATGTTTCTGCTAGTGACAGGTCCGAGTTAGCAGCCGCCATCTTTATAGGGATAATGTGCAGCCTGGCGCATGCGCAGCCGCCGTCTTTATAGCGACAGGGCGCAGGCGCAGGCGCGGCCATCCTCGGACCGGATGCAGGAAGAAAATATGTTGTGAATTTCGATCCTGGATTCACAGTGAAACTTCCCTGGAAACTCCTTTTACAGGAGTTAGAACAGGAGGATTCCCAAGCGGGAACCTCAAACCAAATATCATGTCATGATCTGACAGTTACCTGATTCATCAGGACCTGAATATCATCGCCCTCTGAATGTGGAAGGTGAAATGTCTGTGGGCAAAGATTTCAGATATTAGAGAGACTGGGAAACTTTTAATGATCTTTTCATCTTTTAATGATTACATCGATCTCATTGGGAATGTTGAAGAATTTGTTCTATGCAGGCAAATTACCTCGTGTGCTTATATAAACATACTTGGCAGTTAAAATGGGCAAACCATTGAGCTGTGTTATTAGTGAGAGTTACAGTCCCAGTTTTGGGTAAAGTTTGTTGTCCATGTTGCAATTCATTCAGTCCGCTGTGTCCGTAATGACCAACTAGTAGTCATCCAGCCAGATCCCAATTTCCAGTTCTTGGTCCGTAGCCTTGCAGGTTACATCACTTCAAGTGTACATCCAAATACCTAGAGCCGTAGAGCTATACAGCACAGAAACAGGCCCTTTGGCCTATCATGTCTGGCCCGGTCATCAAGCCCCTATCTGCTCTAATCTAATTTTCCAACACTTGACCTGTAGCCCTGTATGCTATGACATTTCAAATGTTCATCTAAATACTTCTTAAATGTTTTGAGGGTTCCCACCCTTTCAGGCAGTGAGCTCCATATACCCCCCACCCTCTGGATGAAAAGATTTTTCCTCAAATCCCTCTAAAGCTCCTGCCCCTTACCTTAAATCTATGCCCCCTGGTTATTGACCCTCCACTAAGGGGAAAAGTTTCTTCCTATCTACCCTATCTATGGCCCACATAATTTTGTACACCCCAATCAGGTCCCTCCTCAGCCTTCTCTGTTCTAATAAAAATAACCCCAGCCTATCCAGTCTCTCTTCATAGCTGAAACATCCAGCCTAGGCAACATCCTGGTGAATTTCCTCTGCACCCTCTCCAGTGCAATCATATCCTTCCTACAGTGTGGCGACCAGAACTGCATACACTACTCCAGATGTGGCCTAACTAATGCTTCATACAGCTCCATCATAATGTCCCTGCTCTTGTATTCAATGCCTTGACTAATAAAGACAAATATCCAATATGCCTTCTTAACCACGTTATACACCTGTCCTGCTGCCTTCAAAGATCTATGGACATGCACACAAAGGTCCCTCTGATCCTTTCTACTTCCTAAAGTCCTATCATTCTCATGTACTCCCTTGCCTTGTTAGTCCTCCCAAAATGCATCACCTCACATTTTCAGGATTAAATTCCACTTGCCACTGTTCTGCCCATCTGACAGCCCATCTATATTGTCCTGTGGTCTAAAGCTTTCCTCCTTGCTATTTCCCACACCACAGATTTTCATTTCATCTGCGAACTTACTGATCATAGCTCCTAGATTCATGTCTAGATCATTAATGTACACTTTTTAAATGTTATGAGGGTTTCTGCATCTACCATCCTTTCAGGCAGCGGGTTACAGCTCCCCACCACCTTCTGGGTGAAAAAGAATTCCCTCATATCCCCTCTATACCTCCTACTTCTTTCCCTCATCATGGACCCCTCAACCAAAGGGAATAGTGCCTTCCTATCCAATCTATCTAAACCCCTCATAATTTTATACATTTCCTTTAAGTCTCCCCTCAGCCTCCTCTGCTCCAAAGAAAACCACCCCAGCCTATCCAATCTTACCTCAGAGCTAAAATTCTCCATTCCTGGCACATCTTCTTATATCCCCCCTGTACTCTCTCTGGTGCGATCACATCCTTCCTGTACTGTACACAGTACTCTAGCTCTGGCCTAACTAGTGTTTTATGCAGTTCAAGTAGAACCTTACTGCTCTTATATTCTATGCCTTGGCTAATAGGGGTAAATATCCTGTAGGCTTTCTTAATCACCACATCTACCTGTCCTGCTACCTTCAGGGATCCGTGGACATGAACTCCAAGATCTCTCTGTTCCTCTACAATTCTCAGTATCCTTCCATTTATCATGTAATCCTTTGCCTTGTTTTCCCTACAGCTTTCTTCCTCATTATAAAACACACAACCATTTTTGTATCATCAGCAAACTTCCTGTTCATGTCCATTAGATTGGAAAATAGCAAATATAACTCCTTTATTCAAAAAGGGAGGGAGACAGAAAGCAGGAGGCTATAGATCAGTTAGCCTAACATCTGTCATAGGGAAGATATTAGACGCTATTATTAACAATGTTATAGCAGGGCACTTAGAATAATTCAAGGCAATCAGGAAGAGTCAACATGGTTTTGTGGAAAGGAAATCATGTTTAACCAATTTATTGGAGTCCTTTGAAGGACTCACATGTGCTGCAGATAAAGGGGACGCAGTGGATGTACTGTACTTAGATTTCCAGATGGCATTTGGTAAAGTGCTACATTAAAGTTTATTACAGAAAATAAAAGATCTTGGTGTAGGGGGTAACATATTGGCATGGATAGAAGATTGGCTAGCTAACAAGAAGCAGAGAGTTGGCATAAATGGGTCTTTTTCTGGTTGGCAGAATGTAATGAGTGCTGTGCCATAGGGATCAGTGCTGGGGCCACGCCTATTTACAATTTATATAAATGACATGGATGAAGGAACCAAAGCAATGGTTTCTAAATTTGCTGACAACACAAAGATAGGTAGGAAAGTAAATTGTGAAGTGGACATAAGTAGGCTACAAAGTGAAATAGATAGGTTAAGTGAGTGGGCAAAGATCTGGAAAATGGAGTATAATGTGGGTAAATGTGAAATTGTTCATTTTGACAGGAAGAATAAAAAAGAAGCTTATTATCTAAATGGTGAGAGATTGCAGAACTCTGAGATTCAGAGGGATCTGGGTGTCCAAGTGCATGAACCAGAAAAGGCTGGTGTGCAGGTACAACAGGTAATTAGGAAAGCTAATAGAATGTTAGAATTTATTGTGAGGGGAATTGATTACAAAAGTAGTGAGGTTATGCTTCAGTTGTACAGGGCATTGGTGAGACCACATCTGTAGTATTGTGTACAGTACTGATCTCCTTATTTAAAGAAAGATGTAAAAGAAAGATGGAAGCAGTTCAGTGAAGGTTTACTAGACTAATACCAGGAATGTCTTATGAGGAAATGCTGGACAGGTTAGGCTTGTATCCACTGGAATTTAGAAGAGTAAGAGGTGACTTAATTGAAACGTTTATGATCCTGAGGTGTCTTGACAGGGTGAATGTGGAGAGGATGTTTCTTCTTGTTGGAGAATCTAGTCACCGTTTAAAAATAAGGGGTCGCTCATTTAAGACGGAGATGAGGAGAAATTTTTTCTCTCAGAGGGTTGTGAGTCTTTGGAGCTGTCTTCCTCAAAAGGCAGTGGAAGCACAGTCTTTGAATATTTTTAAGGCAGAGCTCGATAGGTCCTTGATTAACAAGGGTGTGAAAGGTTATCGGGGGTAGGCAGGAATATGGGGTTGAGGTTACAATCAGATCAGCCATGATCTTATTGAATGGCAGAGCAGGCTTGAGGGGCTGAGTGGCTTACTCCTGCTCCTAATTTGTATGTTCGTATTTAGGTCTGACTCAATTATATAAACCACGAATGAAGGAGCCAATACTGAGCCCTGTGAAACCCCACTGGAAACAGCCGTCCATTCACAAAATACCACCCATCGACCATCATAATCACTTCCTGCCATTGAGCCAATTTTGGATTCAACTTGTATTCAACTTGTAACTTTCTCTGGGATCCCATGAGTTTTTATTTTTCTGCCCAGTCTGCCATTTGGGACCTTGTAGATGTGGAGAGAATGTTTCCATTTGTCGGAGAATCCACAACTAGGAGCCAGAAATACAAGATAGTTACTGATAAATCCAAGAGGGAAATAAGGAGAAATATGTTTACTCAGAGTGGTTAGAAAGTGGAACTCACGACCACAGGAAGTGGTTATGGCAAAAAGCTAAGATAATTTCAAAAGGAAACTAGATGAGTACATGAGAGAAAAAGGAATAGAAAGATGAACTGAAAGACTGAGCTGAGTTAGATGGAATGGAAGGGGAAGCGTGTGGAATGTAAACACCAGCACACACTAGTTGGTCCAATGGCCTCTTTCTATTCTATATTTTCTCTTTTTACAGGCTTGGAGTGTCAAAGGGAAACTAAAACCAATTATCAAGATCTGTCAAAGCCACTCAATTCATCAGGACCTGAATATCATCGGCCCTTGAATGTAGAAGCAGAAATGTTTGTCTGTTCTGTCTGAGGAAAAAATTTCAAGCATCAGCGTGACTGGAAAAGACACCCACACACTCGAGTGAAAGTGTTCCAGTGTACTGACTGTGGAAAGAGCTTTGACCAGTTACACAGCCTGAAAAAGCATCATACCATTCACAGTGAGGAGAAATTGTACACGTGTACTGTTTGTGGACAAGGCTTTAATTGATCACCTAACCTGGAGAGACACAAGGATGACCGCACCATGGGGAAACCATGGAAATGTGGGGACTGTGGGAAGTGATTCAAATACTCATCCCGGCTGGAAACTCATCGACACACTCACACTGCGAGGAGACCGTTCCCCTGTTCCATGTGCCCAAAGGGATTCGCTCGGTCATCCGACCTTCTAAGGTACCAAATCACTCACACTGAGGAGAGGCCATTCACCTGCTCCATGTGTTGGAAGGGATTCATTAATTCATCCGACCTTCGGATACACCAGCGAGTTCACACGGGGGAGAGGCCGTTCACCTGCTCTGCCTGTGGGAAGGGATTCAGTCAGCCCACCTGCTGGCCCACCAGAGAGTTCACACTGGGGAGAGACCATTCTCCTGCTACGACTGTGGGAAAGCATTCATCCATTCATCCCATCTGCTGAGACACCAGCGAGTTCACACTGGGGAGAGGTTGTTTACCTGCTCTGAGTGTGGGAAAGGGTTCACTCAGTCATCCCACCTGGTGAGGCACCAGCGAGTACACAAGTGACTGCAGGGGTTGGATTCTGCTGTGATTGCAGCTGTTAATCACATCCAGGACTGGACCATGTTCATTCTGAGAGTTGGTGTTCCTTTCTGCCGATAATAATTGCACTGAAGTTTAATATTCTGGTTATATATCAAATAAATCAGCTGTGTTAAACTCATTGTTGTAGATTTTTGTTTTTCCCACCTGAGTGTTTAACATCACCTGGCTGGAGCTCAGAAAGAACAAACTGGGGGAGGATCATACGGCCGGAACAGAACTTCAACCTGGACACAGTCCAGGAGCACGATGACCATCCACACGTTGTTCCTGTTGGATAAAATCAAACACTGCATTTATTCTCCGTCTAGTTATCTGACCTTTCCATTTTATACAGTTTACACTGATCTCCATGGTAACACAGATATTGCGTTTCCTTCTCTCGTTACTGAACACTCAATCTAAGACTTGTTTCTCCCAATTTATGTAGAACGCCGTATGGACCTTCCCAAGTAGCCCCCCCATTTAACAATATTTTTAACGTCACTTCATCTCCCATTGAACAGTTTATGTAACAGGTGGGGTGTTTCTCCCTGGAGGTGTTGAGATGGGCAGCACCATCTTCTCCATTGCCTGTAGCAGGGAGAATGCTGAGGTTTGTTGGAGGTTCTGGAGAAACTGGTCCTGAGTCTGTTGAGTAGCCATGGGGTGTGGGACCCGGTGGGAAGCACGATCTGGATTGGACAATGAGCTGTGACCGGGGAGTGAACAGGAGTGGAGTGAATGGTCATTAAGACACCAGGTGGGGCAGTGACCCAGTCATTGGGCTTGATCAGATCATCAGCTCCGTTCATGACAGCTTTTTCAGTGTCGTTTCTCCAGAGTGATTAAACATCTTGACCATCCCACTAGAGTCTGGGCGGTAGGGGATGCAGAAATGTTGTTACACACCCACAAGATGACACAGCTGCTGTATTGCCTCTGCTGTGAAATGAGAACCATTATCACTATCTTTTTCAGAAAGCTCCATCTGGTAAAGATCTGTTCCCACAAAGTTTTAGCTGTAGGTGACTGCATCATTTATACAGACAGGGAAAGCTTCAATCCACCATGTAAACATACCTATAACTACCAGGATATACCGGTCCCCTCCTTTTACTGTGTGTAATAGGCCTGTATAATCAAACTGCAATATTTTCCACGGAACATCATTCAGATGGGATATGTCCATTGGGACCTTTCACTTCACAGGTCTAGATTAATTTGGACACAGATGAGACACAGGTTCAGGTGGTGATGGATGTCCTGGTGCATTGAGAACTCAAGGAAAGAGAAACGTGCCCCAATTTGATCCATAAACAAAATTAATTATTTTCTAAGACATTAAGGTGTGACCCAATTCAAATTAGAGCCATTCTTGTGATAGGAATGTTGAGGCCATGATCAGATCACCAATCATCTTATTGAATGGCCGAGCTGGCTCGAGTGGCCTAACCCTAATTCATATGTTCGTATCATGTATAATGGGGGAGACCTTACTTGCTGTGAGTGATGAGGGAAAGTCTTTCCTATGGTGCCTAGCCTCTTTGGCCATAATCACAATGATTGTATTTTGGGTGGATCGCAAGGAATCCTCTCTGGAGCAGCTTTCCTAGTGAGTCAGTCTGTCTGGTTATTACCATCACCCTCTTCACTAACCCCTGCCGCTAATGCACCTTCACCCTACAAATAGCAACTTGTCCTGGTCACTTACCAGCAATATCTCAAATCATTCGGAGTTTGAAATGGTGGGTGAGAGTTTTCCTTTTTGCTGTGGAGAGGCTGTGTTTTTGTTGCCGGAGAAGTAGGTTTACACTAAGGGAGTTACAAATAAAGGAGCTTTCAGAATAGTTGGTGATTCTCTCAGTAAGAGCTTGAAGGGCTGTGATCATAATAACCTCAGCTTTCTGGGCTAAATATTGTGGTGGGTGTTTAATAGGATACTATGGCAGTCATGGGGAAGTAAAGACACAGCAGGAGTCTGATACGGTCCTTGTATTTTTTTCTTCATTCATGGGATGTGGGCTTCGCTGGCTGGGTCAGCGTTTTTGCCAATCCCTAGTTGCCCTTGAGAAGGTGGTGGTGAGCTGCCTTCTTGAACCGCTGCAGTCCATGTGGTGTAGGTACACTCACAGTGCTGTTAGGAAGTGAGTTCCAGGATTTTGACGCAGCGACAGTGAAGGAATGGTGATATATTTCCAAGTCAGTGACGTGGAGGGGAATTTCTAGGGGGAGGTGTTCCCATCTATCTGTTGCCCTTGTCCTTCTAGATGGTAGTTGTCGTGCGTTTGGAAGGTGCTGTCTAAGGAGCTTTGGTGAATTACTGCAGTGCATCTTGTAGATGGTACACACTGCTGCTACTGTGAGTCGATGGTGGAGGGAGTGAATGTTTGTGGATGGGATGCCAATCAAGCAGGCTGCTTTGTCCTGGATGGTGTAAAGCTTCTTGAGTGTTGTGGGACCTGCACATCCAGGCAAGTGGGGAATATTCCATCACACTCCTGATTTGTGCCTTGTAGATGCTGGACAGGTTTTGGGGAGTCAGGAAGTGAGTTGTTCATCACAGAGTTCCTAGCTGCTGACCTGCTCTTGTAGCCACAGTAGTTATATGGCTAGTCCAGTTCAGTTACTGGCCAATGGTAACCCACAGTATGTTGATAGCGGGAGATTCAGTGATGGTAATGCCATTGAACATCCAGGAGCGATGGTTGGGTTCATCCTTGTTGGAGATGGTCATTGCCTGGCACTTTTATGGTGCGAATGTTATTTGCCACTTGTCAGCCCAAGCCTAGATATTGTCCAGGTCTTGCTGCATTTGGACATGTATTGCTTGAGTATCTGAAGAGTTGCAAATGGTGCTGAACATTGTGCAATCATCAGCAAATATCCTCAATTCTGACCTTATGATGGAAGGAAGGCCATTGATGAAGCAGCTGAAAATAGTTGGGCCGAGGACAGTACCCTTAGGAATTCCCACAGTGAAGTCCTGGAACTGAGTTGATTGACCTCCAACCACCAAAACCATCTTCCTTTGTGCTAGGTATGACTCCAACCATAAGACCATAAGACGTAGGAGAAAAAGTAGGCCGTTCGGCCCATCGAGTCTGCTCCGCCATTCAATGAGATCATGGCTGATCTGACAATCCTCAATTCCACTTTCCTGCCTTTTCCCCATTACCCTTGTTCCCTTACTGCTAAAAATATGTCTACCACAGCCTTGAATATACTTAGTTATCCAGCCTCTACAGCTCTCTGCGGTAAAGAATTCCATAGATTCATTACCCTCTTATAGAAGATAATTCCTCCTCATCTTTGTCTTAAATAGGTGACCACTTGCTCTGAGATTATGCCCTCTGGTCCTAGCCTCCCCCACAAGGGGAAACAACCTCTCAGTATCTAACCTGTCAAGCCCCCTAAAAATCTTATACGTTCCGATAAGTTCACCTCTCATTCTTCTAAACCCCAATGAATACAGGCCCACCTACTCAACCTCTCCTCATGAGAAAATCGCTCCATACCCGGGATCAACCTTGTGAACCTTCTCTGGACTGCCTCCAATGCCAGTATATATTTCCTGAGATAAGGGGACCAAACTGTTCACAGTATTCTAGGAATGGTCTAACTCGTGCCTTGTATAATTTTAGCAAGCCTTCCCTATTCTTACTCTTCATTCCTTTTGAAATAAAGGCCAACATTCAATTTGCCTTCCCTATTACCTGCTGAACTGATATGTTAGCTTTGTGGGACTCATGCATGAGCACTTCCAAATCCCTGTGTGTGGTAGCTTTCTGCAGTCTTTCTCCATCTAAATAATATTCAGCTCCTCTAATCTTCCTGCCAAAATGCATAATCTCACACTTTCCCACATTATATTCCACGTACCAAGTTTTTTTCCCACTCACTTAACCTGTCTATATCCCTCTGTGGACCCTTTGTATCATCCTCACCATTTGCTTTCCCACCTATTTTTCTGTCATTTGCAAAGTTGGCGATAGTACATTCACTTCCCACATCTAAGTCATTAATATATATTGTAAAAAATTGTGACCCCAGCACTGAAAGGAAGTGGCTGCAGAGATAGTGGAGGCATTGGTCGAAATATTCCAGCACTCACTGGATTCTGGGAGGGTCCCAGCGGATTGGAAAATGTCTAACCTGATGCCCCTGTTCAAGAAGGGAGGGACTATAGGCTATAGGCCAGTCAGCCTAACATCTGTAGCTGGGAAAAAGGTAGATTCCATTATTAAGGAAGAAATAGCAGGACATTTAGAAAAGCTGAACGCAATCAAACAGAGTCAACATGGTTTTGTGACAGGGAAATCATGTTTGACAAATTTGCTAGAGTTCTTTGACGATATAATAAGCATAGTTGATAAAGGGTAACTTTAGTGTATTTAGATTTCCAGAAGGCATTCGACAAGGTGTCACATAAAAGATTATTGCTCATGATGGGAGCTCACGATATTTGGGGGTATTGATTGAGGATTGGTTAACACACAAAAGACAGGGAGTCATGATTAATGGGTCTTTTTTCAGGTTGGAAAGACGTAACTAGTGGAGTGCCACAAGGATCAGTCCGAGGACCTCAATTATTTATGATCTATATTAATGACTTGGTGGAGAGGGCAGAGTGTAATGTGTCCAAACTTGCTGAAGATACAAAAATAGGTGGGAGGGCACATTATGATGAGGACATGAGGAATCTTCAAGCGGATATAGATAGGCTGAGTGAGTAGGCAAAAGCTTGGCAGTTAGAGTTTAATGTAGGAAAGTGTGAGGTTATGCACTTTGGTAGCGAGAGTCAAAAGGCAAACTATTATTTAAATGGAGACACTCCAAAAAAGTGCAGCACAGAAGGATTTGGGTGTTCTTGTGCATGAAACACAAAAAGTTAGCATGCAGGTGCAGCAAGCGATTAGGGAGGCAAATTGAATTTTGGCCTGTATTGCTAGGGTGTTGGAGTTTAAGAATAGGGAAGTCTTGTTTCAACTGTACAGGGTGTTGGTGAGGCTGCACCTGGAGTACTGTGTACAGTTTTGGTCCCTGTATTTAAGAAAGGATATACTGGCATTGGAGGCAGTTCAGAAAGATTCACTCGGCTGATGCCTGACATGAAGGGGTTAACTTATCAAGAACGGCCAAACAGGTTAGACCTTTATTCATTAGAGTTTAGAAGAATGAGGGGTGATCTGATTGAAACATAAAAAATTCTGAGGGGGCTTGACAGGGTAGATGTTGAGAAGATGTTTCCACTAGAGAGGGAATCTTGAACTAGGGGACACAGTTACAGAATAAGGGGTCTTTAAAACCGAGATGTGTAGGAATTTCTTCTCTCAGAGGGTAGTGAATGTCTGGAATTCTGTACCCCAGAAAGTTGTAGAGGGTAGATCACTGAAAGTATTTAAAGATTTTTGAAATACTGGGGAGTTGAGGGCTATGTGGAGCTGGCGTGAAAGAGGAGTTGGGGCCTGGAGCAGATCAGCTATGATCTTATTGAATGGCCTATTCCTGCTCGTATTTCTTATGTTCTTAGGATCCATGTGTCACTCTACTAGTTGCAGGTCGCCATCCTGAAAATGCAGCCCTTATCCCAGCTCTCTGTCTTCTATTAGTTAGCCAATCCTCTATCTATGCTAAAATACTACCCCCAACACCATGGCCTCTTATCTTAATAAGTGGCCTTATGTGTGGTGCCTTATCAAACATCTTTTGGAAATCCAAATATATTACATCCATTGGTTCCCCTTTATCTATCGTGCTTGTTACCTCCTCAAAGAATTGTAATAAATTCGTCAGGCATGATTTCCCCTTCATGAAGCCTTTCTGACTCTGCTTGATTATATTATGCATTTTTAAATGCTCTACTATTACATCCTTTATAATATACTTTAACATTATCCCAGTGAGGGAGGTTAAGCTAACTGGCCTTTTTTTTGTCTCCTCCCTTTGTGAATACAGTGGAGAGTTTTCCCCCGATTCCCATTGACTCCAATGTTACTAGAGCTCCTTGATGCCACACTCGGTCAAATGCGGCCTTGATGTCAAGGGCAGTCACTCTCACCTCATACTGCAACATCACAGGCAACTGGTAGTTGTGAGGCTGCAATCTTTTAATGCCTTTGCTTTGTACTTCAATAATTCATCTACTCCATCCCACTCGGGATACTCCCTTAACTTGGGCTTTATTCATAATGTCACTGTGATATGTGGGGTGTGCAGAATTATTGTAGTAAACTCTACCAGGTACTCTATGGGCTTAACTAACCAGTGAACGCTTGATATTGGCTCAGTACACTGGGCCAGTGACCTTTCCACGGAGGTGAATGTGCCTGAGAAGCACCCAACTGAAAAATCTTTTCCATTCAGCTCCTGCATCACTGCAGCGGATATATATTGTTCTGACAGTGCCAGCAGAGCTGTGGAATTAATTGGATAGATCTTCCGAAGAGCCAGCACAAGCATGATGGGCGAAGTGATTTTCATCTGTTCTTTTGGAACAGTGTATATTCCTCATCCCGTGATCGAGAGAGGAACCAGTGACTATGGGATTGAACGTAGCTAGAATCAGCACCTTCAGGGCAGGAGAGAGGCATGGGAACAAGTGGCAAAAGCTTTAAAATCTCAGTGTATTCCTACAAGAGAGAAGCGGTTTAAGTCACTTTGAGCAATTCGAGTATGGAAGAGCATTTATTCACGAGGATTCATGTGTGTCTTTTTATTAATTGATCTCAATTATTTTCTTTCCCCTCTGGGGGGTTCAATGGTGCTGCTGTTACCCAACATTCCGTTCGGATGTGAATGTGATCTATTAACACTCCAAGAGCCCAGTACGCAGGCGCAGTACTGGACTGTATCTGGAGCATGCGCAGTGTCACTTTGATCAGAGTCCTGCAAGTGCGGGAGAGGATTTTTTCAGCGGGTGAGATTTGATGAGGCGGAGGGAGGAATGGAGCCGGGAGTCGGTGTCGGGAGGGAGTGGCGGCTTCACAAACACCTGAAGTAGGCCGCAAATCCAGAATAAGCCTCTGCAGGTCCCGCGTTTTCAGCTCTGGAACTTTTTCCCGGAAATAGGCCCAATTTAATGGTCGCCATCTTGGTTCAGTGGCCGTCTTGGTGACGGTACAGAGCATGGGCGGGGCTTCATGGCACCGGTGACCAGGAGAGAAAATCATTGGCTCATTGATTTTATTCTCGCGCTGCACACAGGAGATGGTGACTGTCCCGGGTTAATTACCGCCATCGTTTGAAGGGCAATGTGCTGCTGGGCGCACGCGCTGCCATCCTAACAACATAAGAATAAGAACATCAGAACTAGGAGCAGGAGTTGGCCTGTCGGCCCATTGAGCATGATACACCATTCAATGAGATCATGGCTGATCTGATTGTGGTCTTAACTGCACTGCCCGCCCCTTATTTTGATGCTTAAATGAAAAATTTGTCTAACTCGGTCTCAATTAGTCTTTTGGTAGTAAAGAACTTGAGTGTTGCTGAAAAAAGAGACATGTGGAAGCTTTTCGTCTTGTACTCATCGGGGCACTTCGCAAGAATACCAATGTAAGGAAAAACAACTCTATATACTGTATGTAAAGAGAATGCTGATTGGTTGGCAAGTGGACTCTGATTGGTAGAGGCGTTGCTATGCAAAATGCACTAGTGATGGTGACTGACAGTTAACTGCAAAGCATTGTTTGAAATTTGAACCAGTTTGACCCTGATTGGTCAAGGCATTGTCCTGAGGAATGAGTCAGCAAATGGCTGTCACTTATTTTGTTTAGCTGAAACAGGCGCAATGTGTGTATATGTTTTTTCTTTCTGCAAAGAACAGAGCCCTATAATATATGTAGCTTCCAGTACATGCAAATGCACCACACTGCAAGCCCAACTAAGAATCTTAAATTGGTTATCAATGTAATTTTTAGCACACTGACGATTATTTAGCAAATGTTGTCCAATCACGGAATCACATCTAATATTGGACACTGTTTTGAGCTTTGCAAACACAGGCTGGTTGGGTATGGTCTGTTTGCAATGCTTGGCAGTTAACTGTCAGTCACTATCACTGGTGCATTCTCCATGGCAATGCCTCTACCAGTCAGAGCCCACTTGCCAACCAATCAGCACTCGCTTTGCATACAGTATATATAGTTGTTTTCCCCTTATATTGGTATTCTTGCCAGCTGTCCTGTTCAGTGCAAGATGAAAAGCTTCAACATGTCCCTTTTTTTTAATAGCAATACTCAACTTTGCATCTATTCAATAACCAGACCTCCAGCCCTTGCTGGGGAAGAGAGTTCCACAGACTAATGGATGCCTGAGAGAAGAAATTTCTCCTCACCTCAGTCTTCCGCATCTCAGTCAAGTTTATTGAAAACCTCTATTTTTAATTTGTGCCTCCTTGTTCCATATTCTCCCACAAGGGGAAAAAGCCCTCTCAGGATCCACCCTGTTAAGTGCCCTCAGAATCTTACAGGTTTCAATAATATCACCTCATTCTTTGAAACTCCAATGAATACAGACCCACCTTGCTCAACCTTTCCTCATGAGGCAAAGCCTCTCATTCCAGGAATCAGCCTAGTGAACCTTTTCTGAACTGCTTCCAATGCAAATATGTCCTTGCTTAAGTTATCTTGGACCAGAAGCAGGAGGAGAGAATATTGTGAATTCTATCCTGGACTGACAGTGATGGATTCTGGAAACCCTTTTACAGGGGTTAGAAGGGGCGGATTTACACACAGCAAACTCAAATCAAGAGAAATGTTTGTCTCTTCTGAATTTATACCTGCATCTGACACTTATGACTTTTGTAATCTTCTTTTACAGAGAGCTAGAAGATTTGAAGCCTGTGAGATTTTTCTCTGACTCCAGTTCTTCTGATATCTTTCCAGCTGCAGGCTCCAGCAGGAGATTTTAAATTTGAAAACAGTGAAATTGTTTCAGGGGTGAGTATTACTGAACATTCATGTACATTTTAGTGCTTTTACTGCTGCGCTCTGGTCCCATGTCTCTGAGGCTGGTGTGGCTCCTTTACTGTGGATCTGAATCCATGTCCATCCATTGCTCTGTTTCACCCCTACCCTTCACAATCACCTTTCTACCATTGTATGGCTCCATCTGCCTCTAATGATGGGTGTATTTTAACCATGTTTGGTATTTTACTGTTATTTTCACCAACTGTGTCTAAATGAGGTTCCACTGCTGCCCATCCCCCCAGCTATTCACTGCTGATTTACCAGCTTTATCTTCCCATGGCCAGGAATTGTTTTTCCTGCACTAGAGATCATTTCTCTCCCACTTCTGAGCTTATATTGACTGTCAAATTCTGCTTCATTTGTATTCCCCATAATTCATTCTGTACACCCTGAAATGTTAACTCTTTCTCTTTCCACAGTTACTGCCTGACCTGCTGAGTATTTCCAGCACTTGCTCTTTTTATTTCAGATTTCCAGTGGCTGCAGTATTTTGTTTTGGTTTTATTGCAGGCATTTCTCACAGAACCGAGTCTGGGAACAGAGATGAACCAATTAAGAATGGATTTGTATTTGGGTGGGTGTTGATTGGAGAGGTTGGTCCCTGGCCTCCAGTGTTAGTCTTTTTCATGCAGCCATAGAATGATTACAATACAGGAGGCCATTTATCCTGTCATTCCTGTGCTGGCTCTGTGCAACTGCAAATCAGTTAGTCCCACTCCCTGCCCTTTCCTCATAGCCCAGCTTTTTCTCTTCAGGTACTTATCCAATTTTATTTTCAAAGCCTTTGCTGTATCAGTTTGAGTTGGAGTGAGATGGAGGAGAAGCTGCTGGGTTTAACCACAAGGACTCAGCAATTTCCAACGTGAAATTGTCAAAGGGAAGTAGGTTCTGGGGAAGATGAGGTTGCTGAGCAGACACTGGACATGAAACGTAAAAGATCATTGTTTTAGGAACAAATATTTCTGTAGATGCTTTTAATCTGTTCTACAAATGCATACTTATAAAATTTATTCTGGGGATTTGGGCATCACTAACAAGACCAGCAGCAGATATTTCCCATCCCCAGTTACCTGTGGAGAAGATGATGTTTGACCTTCTTGAACTGCTGCAGTCCGTGTGGTGAAGGTGCTCCCACAATGATGTTAGATAAGGAGTTACAGGTTATTCACCCGTGATGAAGAAGAAACAATGATATATGTCCAAATCAATAACAACAATCTGTATTTATATTGCAACTTTAATGTAACAAAATGTTCCAAGGCATTTCCCAGAAATATTACAAAGCAACATTTGACACTGAGCCACATAAGGAGATATTAGGGCAGGTGACCAGAAGCTTTGTCAAAGATGTAGGCTTTAAGGAGTATCTTAAAGGGGGAAATTGAGGTAGAGAGGCAGAGAGGTTTAGGGAGGAAATTCCAGAGCTTACGGCCTAGGCAACTGAAGGCACAGCCACCGAAGGTGGAACAGTTAAAATAGGAATGCTCAGGAGGTTGGAATTAGATGAGCACAGATATCTCAGAGGGTCATGAGACTGATGGAGGTTACAGAGACAGGGAGAGGCCATGGAGGAATTTGAAAATAAGGATGAGAAATTAAAAATTTAGATTCTTCTTAACCAAGAACGTTTGTGGGTCAGCGGGCACAGGAGTGATGGGCGAGGAAGACTTGGTGTGAGTAAACACAAGGGCAGCAGAGTTTTGGATAGCCTCAAGATTACAGAGAGGTTGAATGTGGGAGGCTGGCACGGAATGCCTTAGGATAGTTAAGTCTAGAGGTAACAAAGGAATGGATGAGAGTTTCAGCAACAGGTGAGCTGAGACTAGGGCAGAGTTGGGCGATGTTACTAAGGTGGAAACAGGCTGTCTGGGTGATGACGAGGATGTGTGGTTGTAAGCTTTTTTCATTATTTATTCATGGAATGTGGGGTTGCTGGCTAGGCCAGCATTTATTGCCCATCCCTGATTGCCCTTGTTCAGAGGGCAATTAAGAGCCAGTCACATTGCTGTGGGTCTGGAGTCACACGTAGGCCAGACCAGGTAAGGACAGCAGATTTCCTTCCCTAAAGGACATTAGTGAACCAGATAGGTTTTTTTTGTAGTAAAAACCCATCTGGTTCACTAATGTCCTCTAGGGATGGAAATCTGCCATCCTTGTACTGGTCTGGCCTACATGTGACTCCAGACCCACAGCAATGTGGTTGACTCTTAACTTAGGGATGGGCAATAAATGCTGGTCTAGCTAGCGATGCTCACATCCCATGAACGAATAATTTTTAAAAAGAGCTCATCTTGGGGTGAAGTATTACACTAAAGTTTTGAACAGTCTGGTTCAGCCTCAGACAGTTGCCAGGGAGAGAGATGAAGTCAGTTGTTAGGGAATGGAGTTTGTAGTAGGGACTGAAGACAATGCTTTCAGTCTTCCCAGTATTTATATGAAAGAATTTCCTGTTCATTCAGTACTGGATGTCAGACCAGTCAGGAGAGTGTGTGACTTCAAGGGGAACTTGGAGAGTTGGTGTTCACATACACCGGCTACCCTGGTCCTTCTAGGTGCTGGAGGCTAGTGGTTCAGGAGATTTGTCAAAGTTATGGTCGAGTAGTAGGTATATAAAATCCCTCTTCTTCAGCTGCTGCCTCTCCTACTTCTCTCTCTCTCTCTCCTTCCATAGAGACCAGAGTCTTGCATTGGCCCGGTCTGGGTGGAAGGTTCCATTAATAAGAACTAGGAGCAGGAGTAGGTTATTCAGCCCCTCGAGCCTGCCCCGCCATTCAATACGATCATGGCTGATCTCATTTCGGCCTCAACTCCAATTTCCCGCCCACTCCCCATAACTATTCAACCTGTTACTAATTTAAAATCTGTATGTCCTCCTTAAATTTATTCAGCGCCCCGGCATCCACTGCACTCTGAGGTAGTGAATTCCACAGATTCACGACTTTGAGAAAAGTAATTCCTCCTCATCTCTGATTTAAATCTACCACCCCTTAGCTTAAAACTATGGCCTCTTGTTCTAGAATGCCCCAGAAGAGGAAACATCCGCTCCACGTCTACTTTGTCTCTCCCCTTTAGCATCTTATATACCTCAATTAGATCTCCTCTCCTCCTTCTAAACTCTAGCGAGATAGGCCTAAACTGCTCAATCTCTCCTCATAAGACAAGCCCCGCATCTCTGGAATCAATCTCGTGAACCTCCTCTGAACTGCCTCCAATGCAACTACATCCTTCCTCAAGTAAGGGGACCAAAACTGTGTACAGTGCTCCAGGTGCAGTCTCACCAATGCCTTGTACAGTTGCAGCAATAATTCCCTATTTTTATACTCTATTCCCTTAGCAATAAATGCCAAAGTTCCATTTGCCTTCCTTATTACCTGCTGTACCTGCATACTAGCTTTCAGCAATTCATGCACGAGGACACCCAGACCCCTCTGCACTGAAGCATTCTGAAGTTTCTCTCCATTTAAATAATAATAATAAATAATAATAATTCCCTGAAGGACATTAGTGAGCCAGTTGGGTTTTTACGACAATCCAGCAGTTTTTATGGTCACTTTTCCCTGGTGCCGGCCCCACAAATTACCAGATTCATTCAGCTCCATTTCACAACCTGCCTTTGTGTTTCTGTGGGTTCTCCCTCACTCCCTTTTTTCTGTTTTACATCGATTTCACAGGATATTAGAAGGGGAGGATTTGCAGCCCAATTTATCATAATGTGAATGTCACCGGATTTTGAACACGGAAGGAGAAAGCACTGTTCACAGTGGAGAGAAACCGTACACGTGTTCTGTGTGTGGTCGAGGCTTCAGCCAATTATCTGACCGATCAGAACATAAATGCAGTCACAACAGGGAGAAGCCGTGGAAATGTGGGGACTGTGGGAAAGGATTTAATTACCCATCTGACCTGAAAACTCATCGGCGCAGTCACACTGGGGAGAGGCCATTCACCTGCTCCGAGTGTGGGAAGGGATTCACTCAGTCCTCCCACCTGCTGATACATCAACGTGTTCACACTGATGAGAGGCCATTCAGATGCTCTCACTGTGGGATGCGTTTCAGGCGATCATCTGACCTCACTGTACACCAACGAGTTCACACTGGAGAGAGGCCGTTCATCTGCTCCAAGTGCGGGAAGGGATTCACTCGATCATCCAACTTGCTGATACACCAGCAAATTCACACTGGGGAGAGACCATTCACCTGCTCCGAGTGTGGGAAGGGATTCAATCATTCATCTGACCTGCTGCAACACCAGTGCGTTCACACTGGAGAGAGGCCATTCACCTGCTCTGAATGTGGGAAGGGGTTTACTTGTTCATCAGACCTGCTGACACACCAGCGAGTTCACACTGGGGAGAGACCATTCATATGCTCCAAGTGTGGGACAGGATTTGCTCGCTCATCCACATTACTGAGGCACCAGCGAATTCACACTGACGCGAGACCTTTTAAATGCCCAGTCTGTGGGAAGTGTTATAAAAGCTCCAAGGAACTGTTGTCTCATCAACGTGTTCACACGGATGAAAGACCATTCAGGTGCTCTCTCTGCGGGACTGGATTCAGTCAATCATCTGACCTCACTGTACACCAGCGAATTCACACTGGGGAGAGGCCATTCACCTGCACGGAGTGTGGGAAGGGATTCACTCAGTCATCCAATCTGCTCAGACACCAGCGAGTTCACACTGTGGAGCGACCGTTTAAATGCTCAGACTGTGGGAAGCGTTATAAAGGTTCCCAGGAACTGATGTCCCATCAACGTGTTCACGCTGACGAGAGACCATTCAGGTGCTCTCAATGCGGGATTGGATTTAAGCGATCATCTCAACTCACTGTACACCAGCGAATTCACACTGGGGAGAGACCGTTCAGCTGCACAGACTGTGGGAAGGGATTCACTCAGTCTTCCGCTCTTCTGAGACACCAGCGAGTTCACAAGTAATTACCGTGATTGGATTTTACAGCTGGTCACACCAGGACTGGGCCATGTTCTTTGGGGTCTGTTTTTGCTGATGTTCACAGAATCACAGAATTTTAACGGCACAAAAGGAGGCCATTCGGCCTATCGTGTCTGCACCAGCTCTGCAAATGAGCATCATGGCCTAGTGCCATTGCCCTGCCTTTTCCCTGTACCCTTGCACATTGTTTTGATCCAAATAACCATCTAATGCCTTCTTGAATGCCTCAGTTGAACCTGGCTCCACCGCACTTCCAGACAGTGCATTCCAGACCCGAACCACTCGTTGTGTGAAAAAGATTTTTCTCCTGTCCCACTCGCTTCATTTGTAAATCACTTTAAATCTGTGCCCTCTCGTTCTTGATCCTTTTACGAGTGGGAACAGCTTCTCCCCGTCTACTCTGTCCAGACCCTTCATGATTTTGAACATCTCTATCAAATCTTCTCTTAGCCTTCTTCTCTCCAAGGAGAACAGCCTTAATCTCTCCAATTTATCCCCATTGCTGAAGTTTCTCATCCCTGGGACTATTCTTGTAAACTCCTTCTGCACTCTCTCCAATGTGTTCGCATCCTCCCTATAACATGGTGCCCAGAACTGTACACAATATTCCAGCTGAGGTCTAGTGAGTGTCTTATATAAATCCAGCATAACTTCCCTGCCCTTGTACTCTATGTCCCTATTAATAAAGCCCAGGGCACTATAAGCTTTACTAATTGCTCTCTCCACCTGTCCTGCCACTTTCAATGATCTATGCACATATACACCCAGGTCTTTCTGCTTCTACATCCCCATGTTCTTCCTACCAAAATGCATCACCTCAAACTTCTCTGCATTGAACTTCATCTGCCATCTATCTGCCCACTCCACCAACTTGTCTGTCCTCTTGAAGTTCCACACCGTCCTCCTTGCAGTCCACAACACTCCCAACTTGCATATCGTCTGCAAACTTTGAAATTGTCCCCTGCACACCAAGATCTAGATCGTTAATATATATCAGGAAAAGCAAGGGTCCCAATACCAGCACCTGGGGAACTCCACTACAAACCTTCCTACAGCCTGAAAAATATCCATTGACCATTACTCTCTGCTTCCCAGTTTTCAGCCAATTTTGTATCCACATTGCTGCTGTCCCTTTTATTCCATGAGCAATAACTTTTCTCAGAAGTCTGTTGTGTGACACTGTGTCAAATGCGTTTTGAAGGTCCATATACACTACATCAACTGCATTACCCTCATTCACCTTTTTTGTTACCTCTTCAAAAAACTCCAGCAAGTTAGTTAAACTTTAGTAATCCATGCTGGCTCTCCCTTATCAACACATATTTTTCCATGTGACTACTAATTCTATCCCGAATAATTGTTTCTAGAATCTTGCCCACTACTGAAGTTAAACTGACTGGTCTGTAATTGCTGGGCTTATCCTTGCAACCTTTTTGAACAAGGGCATAATGTTTACAATTTTGCAGTCCTCTAGCACCACCCCTGAGTTTAGGGAAGACTGAAAGACTATGGCCAGTGCCCCTGGAATTTCTACTCTCACTTCTTTCAATATCCTTGGATGCATCTCATTTGGTCCCAGTACCTTGTCAAGTTTTAGTACCGATAGTCTATTCAACACTTCCTCCCTATCAATTTTGAACCCTTCAGAGTCTGTCACCATGGCTTGGGTAGCATCTACCTCCTTAGTAAAGACGGATGCAAAGTGTTCATTTAATACCTCAGCCATGGCCCCTTCGTCCATGTGTAAATTCCCTTTTCGGTCCCCAATCAGCCATACTCCTCTTTTTATCAACTTTTTACTATTTATATGCCTGTAGAAAACTTTGGGATTCCCCTTTATGTTGGCTGCCAGTCTCTTCTCATAATCCCTCTTCGCTTCTCTCATGTGCTTTTTCACCTCCCCTCTGAACCTTTTGTATTCCACTTGGTTCTCAATTGTATTTTCTACCTGACACCTGTCATAAGTGCACTTTTTCTTTTTATCTGAATTTCAATCTCCTTTTTCATCCAGAGAGCTCTGGATTTGTTAGCCCCACCTTTCCCTTTAGATGGAATATAGACTCATGGACGTTTACAGCACAGAAGGAGGCCATTCAGCCCATCGTGTCTGAGCTGGTCAACAAAGATCTAACTACACTAATTCCATTTTCCAGCACTTGACCCATAGCCCTGGAGGCTATGGCAACTCAGGTGAATGTCTAAATACTTGACTGTGCCCGAACCAATTCATTTTTTGAAGGTAGCCCATTGTTCAGCTACAGTTTTTCCTGCCAATCTTTTGTTCCAGTCTATCTGGCCCAGCTCCATTTTTGTTCCATTGAAGTCGGCTCTTGTCCCATTAATTATTCTTACTCTGGATTGCCTATCGTGCTTTTCTCATCATCATCCTAAAACATGCAATACAATAATCACTATCTCCTAAATGTTCCCCCACTGACACTTGATCTACTTGGCCAACCTAATTTCCAAGAACCAGGTCCAACAGTGGATTAGACACATACTTCTGGAGAATATTCTCCTGAACACAATTTAGGAACTTTTGTCCCTCTCCGCCCTTTACACTACCACTGTCCCTATCTATATTCGGGTAATTAAAGTCTCCCATTATAACTACTCTATAATGCCTGCATTTCTCTGTATTTTCCGTGCAGATTTGTTCCTCTACACCCTTCCCGCTAGTTGGCGGTCTATAGGCTACACCAAGCAATGTAATTGCACCCTTTTTGCTCCTTAACCCTAGCCAAATTGATTCTGTCCTTGAACCCTCTGGGACATCCTCTTTCTCCAGCACTGCAATGCTCTCCTTAACCAATACCGCCACCCCTCATCCTTTCCTTCCTTTCCTGTCTCTTCTGAACACCTTGTACTCGGGAATATTGAACACCCAGTTCTGCCCTTCCTTGAGCCAGGTCTGTTATTGCCACAACATCACATTTCCACATGGCAGTCTGCACCTGTAACTCCCCAAACTTATTTACTATACTCTGTGCATTTACATGCATGCACAATAACCCTGATTTGGCTTTTGTTACTTTCTCCCTTGCCCCGACTTTACCTATTAACTTACTCTTCTCTAAACTAGTACTCTCTGTCCCTCCCAGTATTTTGTGCACCCTGGTATTCCTCTCTAATATTTTCTCTTGGTTCCTGCACTCCTGCTGAGCTAGTTTAAAGCCCTCCCAACAGCACTAGCAAAACGCCCTGCAAGGAGCTCAGTCCCGGCTCTGTTCAGGTGCAATCCATCTGGCTTCTACAGGTGCCATCTCTCCCAGAGCCTGTCCCAGGAATCTAAAGCCCTCCCTCCGGCACCACTTTTCCAGCCATGCATTCATCTGCCTTATCCTCCTACTTCTGTAATCACTAGCACATGGCACTAGGAGTAATCTGGAGGTTACTACTGCTGAGGTCCTGCTTGTTAATTTTCTACTTAGCTCCCTAAATTCTGATTGCAGGACTAAATCCTTCCTCCCTAAGTCATTGGTACCAATGTGGACCACGACCTCTGGCTGATCACCCTCCCCCAGAAGAATGTCCTTCAGCCGCTCTGTGACATCCTTGACCCTGGCACCAGGGAGGCAACATACCATCCTGGAGTCACTTCTACGGCCACACAAACACCTGCCTGTTCCCCTAACTTGCATCTTTCTCCAATTTCTCTCCTATCTTCTATCTCACTCAGAGCTCATCTTGCCTTCTGCTTCCTTGACACTATTCTCACTAAACTGCTGACCATCCAACTTCCACATTTTAGACGATATCCTTAACGGTTCTCTCTCTCTTTTGGTACTGTCCCTCTCACGTTTAAATCCACTGTTGTCTCCCATCATTAAAAAAACCTTCGACCCCACCGTCCTCTCCCTCTCTTTTTGCTGACTTTGCACTTGCTGGTAAACTGTTAGATCTTTAATTTTTTTCAAGTTTGGATAAAAGGTTACTGACCTGAAGCATTCACTCTGTTTCCTTCTCCGTAGATATTTGACCTGCTGAGGTTTTCCAATAGTTTGTTTTGAGGTCGTGCGAACATACGAATTAGGAGCAGGAATAGGCCACTCGGCCCCTCGAGCCTGCTCTGCCATTCAATGAGATCATGGCTCATCTGATTGTAACCTCATTCCCGTCTACTCCCGATAACCTTTCGCCCCCCTTGCTTATCAAGAACCTATCCAGCTCTGCCTTAAAAAGATTCAAAGACTCCCCACCGCCTTTTGAGGAAGAGAGTTGCAAAGACTCATGACCCTCTGCGAGAAAAAAATTCTCCTCATCTCTGTCTTAAATGGGCCACCCCTTATTTTTAAACAGTGACCCCCCTCGTTCTAGGTCGGATTTCCACCTGGAGTATTACAGTATTTTGTTTTTGGGTCAGAGAGGATCAGTTTTCTCTGGAATGAGACAACAGGAACTGTCACCCTGTTCGACATGAAACTAAACTCACTGTTAATTCCTCATCAGTAACAATGTTAAACACAAAGTTTCCAGCCGGGATTGAACCGGGGAATTTCTCATGTAAAGTAAACGTGATAATTACTGCACTAGGGAAATGAGTGCGAATCCCCCCCCCCGGACAGAGGGGAACTGACCATCCATCTCTAGCTCTAATTCCCAAACAGAAAATGCTGCCAAGAATCAGCAAGTCAGGCTGAGTCTGTGGCCGCTCTCAGCGTTTGAAACCGTCATAATGCCCGGGTGATTGACGGCAGCTCCGGACCAATAGGGAAAGGGAGGGAGGGAGTGGGGCGGGGGGAACTGGAGGAACGCGCAGGAATGGCTGGTCCTCCAACCAATCGGAGTGAATGGAGGGGCGGGGGCTCGGCTGTGACTGAAGCATGCGCAGTGCGGGTAATGGCGATGGGGAGACGGGTCCACAATGGGTAAAGGGGGGGATCCGGCGAGTGGACGGAGAGGCTCCGGAAACATGTTGTGTAAACCGCAAACCCCGGAAATAAACTGACCGGTTCCCCCCTCCCCGTTTGCACCGAGCGGGGCCGCAGCTCCCAGATCAATGAAGAGCCGGTTTGTATCAGGCTGGACATTGGTTCTTTTATTCATTCACGGGATGTGGGCTTCACTGGCTGGGGCAGCATTTACTGCCCATCCCGAGTTGCCGTTGAGAAGGTGGTGGTGAGCTGCCTTCTTGAACCGCTGCAGTCCATGTGGTGTAGGTACACCCACAGTGCTGTTAGGAAGGGATGTTGACCCAGTGACAGTGAAGGAACGGGATATATTTCCAAGTCAGGAAGGTGAGTGATTTGGAGGGGAACTTCCAGGTGGCGGTGTTCCCATCTATCTGCTGCCCTTGTCTTTCTAGATGGGTAGTAGTCGTGGGTTTGGAAAATGCTATCGAAGGAGCCTAGGTGGATTCCTGCAGTGCATCTTATAGATGGTACACACAGCTGCTACTGTTCGTCGGTGGTGGAGGGAGTGAAGGTTTGTGGATGGGGTGCCAATCAAGAGGGCTGCTTTGTCCTGGATGGTTGTCAAGCTTCTTGAGTTTTGTTGGAGCTGCACTCATCCAGGCATCCTTTGCTCCCTCGGCTTGACACATTTATTTGTCTGGCTAAAAGGATGGCCTCTTTCCTCATGTTCACAATTAAAGTGGTGGATTCCCCAGGAGATGGCTGACATTTAAGGGGACAGTAAAGTAATGTAGGACAGAGATATGCCTGGTGTTATTATATGGTATATATTAGATATGTTATTTATGATTCTGTAATAAAGTTAATTTATTATTATTTCTAGTCTTGTAACATAGCACTGTGCTATGTCATATATTTTGAGTCAGTCATAATGGCACAGAAGGAGTCCATTCAGTAATTCAAATCCATGCTGATTCTCTGTAGAGCAACCCAGTCAGTCCTATTCTTCTTCTATATCCCCGTTCCCCAGCAAGTTTATTTTCTTCAAGTGCACACCCAGTTTCATTTTCATATCATTGACCATCTCCACTTCCACCACACAGTGAGTTCCATGTCTAGCAGCCTGCCTGAACATTTTCAGGTCTCTGTGTCCTGGACAGGAAGCGATGAGCATGGATTTGTTAGGTCAGCGGATTGAGATTGGATGGAGAATATGTGGGATCGAGATTGACTGTCTTTGGGGAATGAAAGAGGAAAGAAGGTTCCATAGAAAGTAGACTTGTGTGTTCTGAATTTCTATCCTGTACTGACAGTGATGACTTTTGTAAACTAACTCCATTTACAGGATATTAGAAATGGAGGATTTACAGACAGAAATCGCAAACCAAACATTACATCGAGACCTGACTTGATTTATGGGAGCTCAATATCATCAGCCTTTGAACTAGAAAGAGAAATGTTTGTTTTGTCTGCTTCAACAGATTTTAAACGTCACTGTGTCTGGAAAATCACCAAGAAGCTCGCGTACACACATGTGAGAGAGTTCCAATGCGCTGACTGTGGAGAAAACTTTAACCAGATACACAGACTGAAGAAACATTGCATCATTCACAGCCGGGAGAGACCGAACACGTGTACTGTTTGTGGATGAGGCTTCAGTTAAACATCTTACCTCAAGGAATGCAAGGACACCTGAACCATGGAGAAACCATGCAAATGTGGGGAATGTGGGAAGGGATTCCGGTTCCCATCTGCACTGGAATCTCATCGCCGCATTCACACTGGGGAGAGGCCGTTCACCTGCTCTGATTGTGGAAAGGGATTCACTCAGTTATCCCACCTGCAGATACACCAGCGACTTCACACCGGGGAGAGGCCATTCACCTGCTCTGATTGTGGGAAGGGATTCACTAACTCTTCCAATCTGCGGACACACCAGCGAGTTCACACGGGGGAGAGACCGTTCACCTGCTCCAAATGTGGGAAAGGTTTCAGTGATTCATCCAGCCTGCTGATACACCAGCGAGTTCATACTGGGGACAAATTATTCAACTGCTCTGTATGTGGGAAGCAATTCAGTCGATTATGCAACCTTCTGCGACACCAGCGAGCTCACACTAGGGAGAGGCCGTTCACCTGCTCTGAGTGTGGGAAGGGATTTGCTGATCCATCCATCTTGCGGAAGCACCGGCGAGTTCACACTGGGGAGAGGCCTTTCAGCTGCTCCATGTGTGGGAAGGGTTTCACTCAGTTAACCAACCTGCTGACACACCAGCGAGTTCACACTGGGGAGAGGCCTTTCATCTGCTGTGAGTGTGGGAAGGGATTCAGTGATTCATCCACCCTTCTGCGACACCAGGGTGTTCACACTGGGGAGAGGCCGTTCACCTGCTCCGTGTGTGGGAAACGATTCACTCGGTCATCTCACCTGCTGAGACACCAGTGAGTTCACCAGTGATTACAGGGGTTGGATTCTGCTGTGATTGCTGCTGTCAATCACATTCTAGACTGAACCATGTTCATTCTGACAGTTGGTGAAGTGGGAAGGTCAAAGGGTTTCTTTCTGCTGTACTGGCCAGTCTTACAACTTTGTTTCCAGTGGTCTGGGAGTGCACATTTCCACTGAAATGTTCCACAGAAGCTGATGAAGGTCATTTATTGCTGCAAAAAGAGACATGCTCTCGAAGTTTTCATATTGCACTGATCAGGACAGACACAAGAACACCAAATTTCAAAGGGAGCAACTATTTATACTGCGTGAGAAAAGGGTGCTCATCAGTTGGCAAGTCAGCTGTGATTGGTCAAGTTGTTGCCATGGAGAATTCACCAGAATTCCTCACGTGACCTCAGCATTTAGATGAATTCAAAAATGTTGCAATGCCTGGACATGTCCATTTTGGCTTCAGAGTATCAGAGCTTTATGATGGTTCAATGTCACTTCCCTGCTTCTTTACTCAATAACCTGGATTTTCAGAGTCAGAAAGACTCACCTACCTTCAAAAATCGTGGGTGGGACCCGGATGCGGAAGTCCCACTCCCATTTTTCACAGATCCAATTTTTGCCAGTAGGGGACAGGGGCAGGGCTTGATTCACACCCAAGTTGAACCTGAACTCAGCAGAGCCATCTGAACTCAGCACTGAGTTCAAACAGGCACCATTTTGCCTTCTGCAAGGGAGTTAATTCATAGTGTGAAAGTCACGACTTTATGGAGTAGACGTAAAGACTCTTGTTGGGTGGATAGGGTCTGTTTAACTGTCATGATCGAAAGTCTTTTTTAAATTCCTTGCTCTCCATGCCAGGGCAAGAATTGGCATGAGCTGGCATGGAGTGTATAAGGGCCTTGGGGTGGGATGGGGGCTTACAATTGGCTTACTTGCATTTAGTGAGGAGCAATTGTGTTGGACTGCTGCCCCTGGTGGGTGGGCAATTATTCCAAATAATCATGTCTATTAATTTATTTTTAAAACATTCTCTTGGCATGTGGGTGCCACTGGCGAAGACCAGAGATTCCAAAAGGTTACAATACAACTGGGATCAAGTCCCAGAGAATGGAGGCGGGCCTTTTAACCAGCACACCTCAGTGCTCGGGCATCCTGTTACCCGCCTAAGCTCCGATTCCGGTGGCACAGCAACCAACTCGATCCATAACCGCCCACCTCAAAGCACCACCCCCTCCCCCCGCCCCCGAGTGAAGATCACAACATTTGGGAACTTTTGAACCGAGGCAGGTCCGGCAATTGGAAAATTTCCAGATCCAAGCTACCCACCTCGGTACCGAAGATCCAACCCAAGCTCTCTATTTCTGAAGCTCAAGATCCCACATGCTTTGCTAATTCCTCTCTCACTGTGTCCTGCCACCTTCAAAGATCTCTGCACATGAACCCCCATGTCCCTCTGTCCCTGCTCACTCTTTGAAACTGTGCCATTACATCTGTGTTGCCTCTACCTGTCCCTTCTGCCAAATTACATCACCTCAACTTTCCCTGTATTAAACTCCATCTGCCACTTCAGAGAATGTGAAGGGGAGATTTAAGTGTTAAACTAAACATACAGAGGAGAGGAGGCACTGATTGCTTTAATATGTCACCCACAATTGAAGATCCTTTAAATGCACATGAGGCTCATAGAGCACAGTAGGAGGCAATTGGAGGCTCTTTGAAAGAGTTTTCCCATTAATCCCATTGCCCTGCAATTTTCTTTTTCTTTCAAGAATCTGTCCAGTTCCCTTTTGAACGATACAGTTGAATTTACTTCCAGTCGGTTTTGAGGCAGTGGATTCCAAATCGTAACAATTCGCTGTGTTTTTAAAACAAATAATTCCTCATCTTGTGTGTGGTGTATTTGGACTTTCAAAAAGCATTCGGAAAGGTGTCAACCAGGAGCTTCATACACAAAATGAGGTCTCAATCCTTATGAATGATCGAGATGAGGGACTGAGTGTAATGCATCCAAATTTGCTGACAATTAAACAAGGATTTGCATTTCTATAGCGCCTTTCACAACCACAGGATGTTTCAAAGCGTTTTACAGCCACTTTTGAAATGTAGTCACTGTTGTAATTTTGGAAACTCGGCAGGCAATTTGCACACGGCAAGATCCCACAAACAGAAATGTGATAATGACCCAAATGATATGTTTGTGGTTATGTTGATTGAAGGATAAATATTGTCCCAAGACACCAGCGATCAAGGCCCGGGAGAGTGGGGTTCAGACAGTGCCAAACAGCAGGCCCTGGGATGTTGTGGGTGGGGGAGGTGAGTAGGTGTGGGCTGGGCTCGTTGTTTCAAACAGTTTTGCATCATCCTCACTGAGCAGCCAGAGCTACAGACCTGACAGACCAGCTTAAAAAAAACAGATCTGTCAGGCTGAGAGTTCTGATATTTTCGAAGCCAGTCTGTCAGTGTCAGGTCAATTTCACGAGTCGCTGCTGCTGCCTCCGACCTTCAGGCAGCTTTGCAATTCCAATTTTTTTGAAAAGCCCGCCAGGAAACCACAAAGCTGCCCAAAGGTGAGAAGCAGCAGCAGCAGAAACTGAGAGTTTTCCTGCTTGAGAAATAGTCAGTCAAATCCCTGTAATTTTACAACCAATTGGATGCAGTTGTGGGTAGGGGGTGGGGGGGAGGTGTGGGGGGGGAGTTTGGGGGCATGTTTAGAGGCGGTTGGGGGAAGTTTGGAGGGGGTTGGGGGATGTGGGAGGGGGTTTGGGGGATGTGGGGGTAGGTTGGAGGGGTGGTTGGGGGTAGGTTTTGAGAGGGTTGTGGGGAAGTTAGGGGGTTGGCGAAAGTTTGGAGGGTTGGGGGAACTTTAGATGGGCTGTTGGGGAGAATTTAGCAGGAGGTTGGGGGAATTTGGAGGGGGTTGGGGAAAGCTTGGAGGGGGGTTGAGGGGTAGGTCAAGGTTTTGAGGGAAGTTGGAGGGATTTGGGGAAGTTTGGAAGGGTTTGGGGGAAATTTGGAGGGAGGTCGGGGAAGTTTGGTGGAGTAGGGGGGATGGTTGGAGGGACGTTCAGGGGAGCTAGAGGGGTTTTGGGGGTAGATTAGGTACAGATTTGAATTGTTTTTGTAAATGTAGTGATTCCTTTGTAGCCACTTTGCTAACATCAGTTGATTGCTCGGTGATTAATTATCTTTAAATAATCAGCATTGGGCCTCCACTTTCACCATTGCTACTGTCACTCTTCCCACTGCATGCAGGTATAATGAAAGAAAGACAAAACCTACATTTATACAGCACCTTTCACAATGCCCCAAATCACTTTCCAGCCAATTCAGCACTTTTGAGTTGTAGCCATTGGTGAAATGTAGGGAATGTTATCTAATGGTGGAGCAGGCTCATGGGGGCGAATGACCTATTCCTGCTCCTAATTCATATGTGTGTACGGAGACAGGTGAGATGAACAGGACTCGATGGCCTTTGTCATCTATAATTATCGTGCGAACAGAGGGTGGAATCCTGGCTGGAGTTCTGTTTATTTTGTTGCTGGTGAAAGTTTACTGTGAGCAGGATTTGTGCGATGAGATCACCAGGACAGGAGTGCAGATTGAGCTCAGTGTGAATCAGTAACCTGTTTTACTGCACATGATTCATAAGAGTCTTTTCCATATACTTCAATATTGTCCTTTTGTCCAGTTACCTGTTATCCCGCTTCATCTTGCTGTTTTTTGAGGTTAGAAATATCATGATAAAATTATGTTGCGTTGCAGATATTGAAAATATATTGTGGTGACAAGCAGCAATCAGCAGAGTCTTCAGACTTGCTGATGACCAAACAGATACAACTGTGAGCCATTCAGTCTTCGTTCTCTGGCCCCTTAAAAGTTCTGTTGCACGGAGAAGCCTGGAAACAGGAAAAGCACCGGGGCCCAGGATTTCTCTCCCAGTCCCTGCTGGAGATAACTGTCCTGCTCTTCTTCGAAATAGTGGCTGTGGGTTCTTCTACGCCCACCTGAGAGGGCAGACAGGGCCTTGGTGTATTGCTCGTCTGAAGGACAGCAGCTCTGACAGTGCAGCACTCTCTCAGTGCTGGCACCAGGAATGTCAATTTTGATTGTTGTTCTTGGGCCCCTGGATTGGGACTGGAACCAACAACCTTCTGACTCAGAAGTAAGAGTGAGATCCACTGAGCCACTGCTGACACGATAGACAATACAAACTTAGAAAGGGAAAGTTACCCTTTAAAAGCCCCCACCCTTTGCCTCCAGCACCTAAATCTAATAATAAAAACCCTAGTATAAAAAACACATACAGGACTGACAAATGTTACAGTGTTGGTTTAGAGCCAAAGTTTTGAGTTCCCATTTGAGTTCCTACGCTTTTCTGTCTCTCTATTGTGCATGTGAATGACAGCCAGGCGATGGAGCTGAAGGCTCAATGTAGCTGAGAATAACAGGGCTTGTGGCCCAGTTGGGAAACTGCCACGGACGTCGCACTAATAGAGAGAGACAGGAAGGTGCTGGAGGACTGACTGGGAAATGGGTCTCCAGCCAATCAGGGAGGGAGAGATGGTGATGTGACCTCCCCGGGGTTCAGTGCTCCTGTGTCCAAAGTGGGGAGTCATGAGGACAGGGTACAGAGGAGCCAAAAAGAAACCATTTGGATCCAGAACATTGTGCACATCCTTTTATTCTGGTTGTCTTTGATCCTCAAGTAATTTGCTGTTTTTTTTAAACCGTGTTCTGTTACATTAATAAATTTTATCAGTAAAAATATTTGATTTTGCTGGACTTTTGATTTGATTTATGCACTTTAGGGAAAGTGGGTGAAAGGAATTGGCAGGCTGTTTAACAGAAAGTGAGTCCCTCTAAGATAATTGGCAAAGGATCCAGAGGGTGAGATGATGGTGGGGGAGTCAAGAACCAGAGGTCACAGTCTGAGGATATGGGGTAGACCATTTAGGACTGAGATGAGGAGAAATTTGTTCACCCAAAGAGTGGTAAGCCTGTGGAATTCGTTACCACGGCAAGTAGTTGAGACCAAAGCATTGTATGTTTTCAAGGAGTTAGATACAGCTCTTGGGGCGAAAGGGATCAAAGGGTATGGGGAGAAAGTGGGAGCAGGCTATTGAGTTGGATGATCAGCCATGATCATAATGAATGGTGGAGCAGGCTCGAAGGGCCGAATGGCCTGCTCCTGCTCTTAGTTTCTATGTAAATTTTATTTTTTTCACATAGCGAGTAGTTCTGATCTGCCTGAAAGCAGATTCGATTATTTATTTCCAAGGTGTAAATATTTGAAAGGGAAGAATTTGCAGGGCTGTAGGGAAAGAGGAGAGCAGTTGGATGAATCAGAAATTCCTTTCAAAGAGATGGTACGGGCATGATGGGCCAAATGAACTCCTGCAGCCTGTGAATCTGAGCTTCCTGTCTTTGTGCAGGTTAAAAGGGTCAAATTTCATTTCAGCCTCTTCCTGGCATATATATTTAAAGAGACAAGTTTCTCTTTAGTTCTGAGGGACCGACATAACAATGTCTCTAGTCCTCTGTATATTTAAACATTGAATATTCCATGGCCAATTGTAGTCAACAGCCTTCCTATAGCTCTCTCAGGAGGCAGCAACAAAGCATTTTGACTGCTTAACAATAGCAACCTCCGCTGAACATGATTAAACCACAACAACAAAAACAACCTGCATTTGTATAGCACCTTTAATCATGTGCTTCACAGGTGCCATTACTAAACAAAATTTTACACCGAGCCACATAAAGAGATGACCAGTAGCTTGGTTTTAAGGAGTTTGCGAAAGAAGCACAAGAGATCAAGGGGCAGAGAGGTTTAAGGAGGGAATTCCAGAGCGTGGGACCCAGGCAGCTGAAGACAAAGCCCCCAGTTGTTGTGCAATTGAAATTGGGGATATTGAAGAGGCCAGAATTAGTGGAGCACAGATATCTCAGAGGGTTTTAGGGATGGAGAAGATTACAGAGATGGCAAGAGGGGGACGTGAGACCATGTGGTGATTTGAAAAAAAGGATGCTGGTGAGGGATTTGAAAAAAAAGAGAATTTTAAAATCGAGGCGTTGCTTGAGTGGGAGCCAGTGTTGGTCAGTGAGCACAGCGGGTGATAGGTGAACGGGACTGAGTGTGAGTTGGGAGACGGGCAGCAGAGTTTGTCGACTGAAGAAAACTGGTCCAGTTCTGTACATTTCCCATGACACTACTTATGTCTAAGATTGAGCTGAAATCAAACCTTTCCATTGGGATTGCATAATCTGCTGATGTCATCACATTCTATTGTGATGATGTCATAAGATTACATCAGCATTTTTCTGATTATATAATCAGCTGACACCAGACTATATACTTTATTGGGAGTGTGGGATTAGCTGATGCCTGTACAATCCTTTACCTTTGCGCAGTAAGCAGAAACGATCGTTTGTGTGATTTCATAAATAGAATTTTTAACTACATGTACATAACTTATTTTTGAATCCAGAAATGGTCCAGATCGTGAACATTTACCACTAAAATTAACCAATTTGCTAGCGCAAGCGTATGTGACTTTTCAGCCAATTTGTTGTTCTTGTTTACAATAAATTGTTGGGGAGAAAAAAATGTTATTTCAACCAATCTCCCAATGTTATCAAATCCTTTTAAACATTTGAATATTGCTGAAAAAACAGACATGCTGTCAAAGCTTTTCGTCTTGCACTCATCAGGATAGATGCAAGAATACCAAATGTCAAGGGGAACAACTGAGTTTAAACTGTCTGAGAAACAAGGTGCTAATTGGTTGTCAAGTGGACTCTGACTGGTTGAGGCATTGCCATGGAGAATGCACCAGGGAACAGTTACCCCAAGCTTTTGCTCAAATTCAGAAATGGCAAGTCGATTCTGATTGGTTGAGATGTTGCCATGGGGAATGCATCAGGGAACAATTGTCCCCCAAGTGCCTGTTTAATTAAAAAGGCAAAATGCTTGGACAAATTCCTTTTGTGTGCAGAAAACAGGGCCCAGTATTTGAATATGAAAAATCCAGTGCCTGGATCCAGTCTGCATGTTCACTACATCTAATCATTTCTTCCTATGGCCATAGCCTATTTGTGTGCCACGTTTTGTTCAAATCCATCCATTAGTTTTTAAGATATATTGTTACAGATAGACAAACAAATAGGGATGAAAACATTCTCTGTAAGGACAAAGCTGAAAAAAAAAATGTTTTTATTAAGACCAAGGAAGCCTTAGGATAATCCACAGCCAACAACCTGCTCTGAAAACTCTGCTGATATTTTGACAGCTGTGATAAATTCCACCCCAGCAGCGGAGACAATCCACAACATTCCAGAAAGCAATCGCCATTCGAAATAAAACAAACCACAACAATTGAAAAGAAAAAGTCAATTCTCCTGATCTCCCAATGTGAACGGATCCTTCAAAAAAATTCCAGGATCCGCAACTGCACCGGACATAGGACAGTTCTTGCATGGTCGGTGTACCAAGTTTCGGTAAATCCATCCATTACTTTGTGAGATCAATTGTTTACAGACAAACATCTTCAATGGCAGAGGTACTCTCAGTACATTGACCAGCCCCAAAATCTATTCTCAGCCAGCATTTCACAGGGGGAAAGGGGTGGATTCTCAGACAAGCAAGATAAGGCAACCCCTTTAAATAGCCAGTTCCCACAATGTATTCAGTGGCCTTTGGACGGAAGCAGATTGGTCCACACTGGGAGTTCTTGCACTGCCTCTCCCCCCCACCCTCAGGTCAGCTGGCTCCTGCTCCTGCTGGACAATCTGCCGGTAAGAATAGGAGCGTGTTGATTTAAAAATAAACTTGCATTTATAAAGCATCTTCCACCACCTCAGGGAGTCTCAAAGTGTTCCACTGCCAATGAAACACTTTCTGAAATGTGGTCACACTGTAGGAAACGTGGCAACCAATTTGTGCATAGCAAGCTGCCACAGACGGCAATGGCCAGAGTGTCTGTTTTCACTGATGTTGACTGAGGGATAAATATCAGGCACCAGGACACCAGGGGAGATCTCCTCCCCCTCCTGCTCTCCTTCCAATTGTGGCCATTGAATCTTTTACATACACCTGAGAGGGCAGACGGGGCTCTCGGGTTAATGTCTCACTGGAAAGACGGTCCCTCCGTCAGGACTGCTCTCCCTCATAACTGGCACCGGAGGTGTCAGCCGTGGATTCTGGGGGCTTGAGTCTCTGGGTTGGGGATTTGAACGCAGCACCTCCTGACTCAGAGGTAAGAGTACTACCCACTGTCATGCTGTGTTGAATAAAATTATCTAGCTGGTGTTCTAGAATGATGGAATGGTTACAACACGGAAGGGAGGCCATTCAGCCCATCGTGTCTGAGCCAGCCCTCTGCAAGAGCAGCGAACATGATGTCATTCCGCTACCTTTTCCACATAACCCTGTCAATTTTTCCCCTTCAGATAATGATCCAATTTTCTGTTCAAAACCATGACTGAATCTTCCTCTAAGCCCCTTCATCCCTGGCACCATTCTAGTACATCTCCAATCCTCCCACTTCACCAACTGTCAGAATGAACATGGTTCAGTCTTGGATATGATTAACAGCAGCAATAACGGCAAAATCCAACCCCTGTAATTACTTGTGAACTCGCCGGTGTCTCAGCAGACTGGATAACTGACTGAAACCCTTCCCACACATAGAGCAGGTGAATGGCCTCTCACCAGTATGAATTCGCTGGTGTCTCAGCAGGGTGGATGAATCTCTGAATCCCTTCCCACATTCAGAGCAGATGGACGGTCTCTCCCTGGTGTGAACTCGCTGATGCATCACCAGGTTGCATAACTGAATGAATCCTTTCCCACATCCAGAGCAAGTGAATGGCCTCTTCCCATTGTGAACACGTTGGTGTGTCTGCAGGTGGGATAATTGAGTGAATCCTTTCCCACACTCGGAACAGATGAAAGGCCTCTCCCCGGTGTGAACTCGCTGGTGTGTCAGCAGGTTGGATGACTGAGGGAATCCCTTCCCACATGTAGAGCAGATGAAAGGCTTCTCCCCGGTGTGAACCCGCTGGTGTGTCAGGAGGGCAGATGAATCGCTGAATCCCTTCCCACACTCAGGGCAGGTGAATGGCCTCTCCCTGGTGTGAACTCGCTGGTGCATCAGCAGGTTGGATGACTGAGTGAATGCCTTCCCACACTCAGAGCAGATAAGTGGCCTCTCCCCAGTGTGAACTCGCTTGTGTGTCAGCAGGTGAGATGAATTACTGAATCCCTTCCCACATTCAGAGCAGACGAAAGGCCTCTCCCCGGAGTGAACTCGCTGGTGTTTCAGCAGGTTGGATGACTGAGCGAATGCTTTCCCACACTCAGAGCAGGTGAAAGGCCTCTCCCCAGTGTGAATGCGTTGATGAGTTTCCAGCGCAGATGGGGTGCAGAATCCCTTCCCACAGTCCCCACATTTGTACGGTTTCTCCATGGTGCAGGTGTCCTTGTGTCCCTCCAGGTTAACCGCTCAGTTGAAACCTCGTCTTCACACAGAACATGTGTACAATCTCTCCCCGCTGTGAATGGCGTAATGTTGTTTCGGACTGTGTAACTGTTTAAAGCTCTTTTCACAGTCAGTGCACTGGAGCACTGTCACTCAGTTGTCTGTGTCTCATTGCTTTTCCAGTCACACTGATGCTTGAAATGTTTTCCCACAGACAGAACAGGGGAACATTTCTCCTTCCACATTCAAAGGGCTGATGATATTCAGGTCCTGATGAATCCAATAAATCTTGATGCGATATTTGGTTTGAGTTTCCCAGATACAAGTCCTCTCCTAATATCCTGTAAAAGGAGTTTACAAAAGTCATCATTGTCAGTGCAGGATAAAAATTCACAACACATAATTCTAGTTTCTACGGAACATTCTTTCTCTCATATTCCCCAGAAGCAGTAACTCTCTGTCCCACACACTGTCCCTCCATTCTCACTCTGCTGTACCTCCCAAATCTCCTGAAGGTGCCATTTCATGCTGATCAGCAGATCCATGTGCACTGCTTCCTGTCCAGGGCACAGGGGCCTTTGAAATCATTATGCAGGCTATTTATATATATATATATATATATATGGAAACATTACTGGATTTAAAATGTGCATAATATACACTGCATTACTTGATTAAAGGTACAGAGAGGATGCAAGGAAGAGCTTTATTTAGGAGCGAGTGTGCATGACCTGGAACTCACTGCCTACAAGGGTGGAGGAACTCGTGATGATCAGTGATTTCAAAATGAAATTGGTGGACACTTGAAGGAAATAAACTTGTAGGAGAACGGGGTATAGAGGGAGAATGGGATGGATAGCTCTACAGAGGGTTGGCATGGACTTGAGTTGCTGAATGCATTCCTGTGCTGTAATGACTCGATGACTGGAAATATATAACGGTAGCTAGAGTACTATATTACAAACAAAAACAGAATTACCTGGAAAAACTCAGCAGGTCTGGCAGCATCGGTGGAGAAGAAAAGAGTTGACGTTTTGAGTCCACATGACCCTTCAACAGAACTGAAGTATAGTTAGGAGAGGGGTGAAATATAAGCTGGTTTAAGGTGGGGGGCGGGGGGAGAGAAGTTGAGGGTGGGGTGGTTGTGGGGACAAGCAAGCAGTGATAGGAGCAGATAATCAAAAGATGTCACAGACAAAAGGATCAAAGAGGTGTTGAAGGTGGTGATATTATCTAAGAAAAGTGCTAATTAAGAATGGATGGCAGGACACTCAAGGTACAGCTCTAGTGGGGGTGGGGTGGAAAGACTGACAAGGTATTAGTTGTAGATTTAAAAATAATGTAAATAGGTGGGAAAAGAAGAATCTATATAAATTATTGAAAAAAAAACAAAAGGGAGGGGGAAGAAACGGGGTGGGGATGGGGGGAGGGGGAGTTTAAGATCTAAAGTTGTTGAATTCAATATTCAGCCCGGAAGGCTGTAAAGTGCCTAGTCGGAAGATGAGGTGCTGTTCCTCCAGTTTGCCCTAACTATACTTCAGTTCTGTTGAAGGGTCATGTTGGACTCGAAAGGTCAACTCTTTTCTTCTCCACCGATGCTGCCAGACCTGCTGAGTTTTTCCAGGTAATTCTGTTTTTGTTTTGGATTTCCAGCATCCGCAGTAACTTTTTGTTTTTATCACTATATTACAAGACTAGACATATTTATAAATGAAAGTTATTATCGGTCAACAAAAAATATATCAAATATTTACCATATAAAAACATTGGACATATCTCTGCCCTATATTAGTTTACTGCCACCTTAAATGTCAGGCATCTCCTGGGGAATCCGACTATTTTATTGGAAATACTAGGAAAGAGGCTATCCTTTTAGCCAGACAAATAAATGTGTCAAGCTGAGGGAGTAAAGGATGTCAATGTCTTTAAGAGAGAGCGAGAGAGAAAGAGAGACCTGGGCCAACCTTTCCAGAGTCTGCACCCTCACTGGATTCACTTACTTTCCCTTCAGTACTTGCAGGTCAACAATTTAAACCCAGAATTAGAAAAGAAATGGAAAGGGGGAGAAAAAGAAAGTGTTTTACTCACAGGTATTTGACACGAGACTGGGGAGAAAGTTTTCGTGTGTGTGAAGCTAAATCCTCATTCAGAGAGAGAAACAGCATCAGCAGCTTTGCTGGGCAGTAATGGACAGGTTTAAAAGCTCATTGTCCAACATCCGCATTCAAACAATGGGGGAAGCTCCGTGTCGGCAATGCGACAGTGCCCGCGCTCTGATTGGTTGGAGGACCATCCACCTTCCGGTCGTCCAGCTCCTCCCATTGGCTAACCTCGGTCCGACCACAATGAGGGAGAGTAACCCGAGCGCGTGTTCGGTGGAGAGAGTTTGACCATCAAGTCCACTGCACTCAATGTGAACTGGGAACGCTCCTCTGAATCATTGTGACGCCTGAATCAGCCAATAGGACTGACTGTGCTCCGCGGTGACGTCCTCGGGTTCCAGTTTGCAGACCAGGCGCGCGGACACGGTAGCCCCACCCATTGTTCCCCATCCCCCTAACCTCCTCGAGCCAAAGTTTCCAGGCAACCGGCTGACGGCTCCGGCCAGAGCGAGAAGCCGCTCAGCGAATTCCCCCTCCCCGCTCTGTCTACGGCGACTGGCTGGTCCAAAAAGAGATCGAGAGCGACCGCTGACGACAGCCGCACTGCGCCTGCTCCGGACAGAAAGCGCTTTCTGCGCCTGCGTGCTGGGCTGCCAGCTATGGGAGTGTGGAGGGGACTGTGTAAAATGTCTTCTCCTCATTTTCTTCCAATGCAATTTGATTTTAAACAGCACAGCATTTGTGTTTAGCTTCATAAACATTAAAACTTCTTCCTCGGTCCAACATCTGTGAGTAAATCACTTTCTTTCCTTCCCCTGGGAAGTTGCGGGACTCTGTAACTGGAATTAGTGCCAAATATGCTGAGGGGGGAAATGCTGCTGATTTTATGGACCAGGCTGATTCTCCAGCTGTTTAAAGTCATATTTATCCGGTCTATTGAAATGCTATTTGTCTGTTAATGCAGGCTTCATTTATGTTGAATTTAGTTTGATTGTTACCGGAATCGTTTTTAAAAAATAAAACCTTGTCCTTCTGTTTATTCCGTTGGGGTTGTCTGGGAATTTGTTTATTTTAAGGTTATTGGTTTCCACAGGGATCGTAACAACAGAGAAATGTCTAGTTATTTATTATTCTGTATTAAAGTTCATTTATTATTATTTCTAGTCCTGTAATAATACTGTAGCTGCATTATATATTTCCGGTCATAGACTCATTACAGCACAGATGGTGTCCAATTGGAAACTCAGATCCATGCTGACATTCTGTAGAGTAATCCAGTGAGTCCCATTCTCCATCTGTATCCTCGTTCCCCTGAAAGTTTTTCTTTCAACTCCCTATCCAATTTAATTTTGAAACCATTGATCATCTCCGGTTCTGCCATCCTCATAGGCATCGAGTTCCAGGTCATGACTACTTGATGTCTAAATAAAGTTCTTCCTCATATCCCCTCTGTATTGCTAATCAAGTATTACAATCTTTTTGGCTCCTTCAGGAGAATTGGGAGTGTATAAATGAGATATAACAGAGTGAGAATGAAGGGAGTAAAAACAGAAAATGGTGCAAAAAACTCAGCAGGTCTGGCAGCATATGTGGAGCAAGAAACAGAGCTAACATTTTGAATCTGTCTGAACATTCCTGAGAGCTCAAAATGCAGGGAGCATGTTGGGGATGGAGATTTACAGCATTTGGGGAATGAGAGGGGAAAGAATGTTCCATAAAAACTAGAATTGTCTGTTCTGAATTTCTATCGCAGACTTTCTGTGATGACTTTTGTAAACTCCTTTTACAGGACATTAGAAGGGGATGATTTGCAGTCAGAAAGCTCAAACCAAAGGTCACGTCAAGATCTGGCAGAGCCACTTGATTCATCGGGATCTGAATATCAGCAGCCTTTGAACCTAGAAGAAATATTTGTCTGTTATGTCTGCTTCAAAATATTTGAAACATCAGTGTGACTGGAAAAGCACCGATTCTCACACAACCGAGTGAGTGTGTTCCAATGCACTGGCTTTGGAACGAGCTATGAACTGTTATACAGTCTGAAGAAACATTGCCGCATTCACAGCCGGGAAGACCGTACACAGGTTCTGTGTGTGAATGAGGCTTCAACTGATTGTCAAACCTGGAGAGACACAAGGGCACTCGCACCATGGAGAAACCATGGAAATGTCGGGATTGTGGGAAGGGATTCCGATGCCCGTCTGCACTGGAAATTCATCAGCGCAGTCACACTGGGGAGAAGCCATTCACCTGCTCTGAGTGTGGGAAGGCATTCAGTGGTTCATGGCAGCTGCACGCACACCAGCGAGTTCATGCAGTGGAGAGGCCGTTCACCTGCTCTCAGCGTGGCAAGGGATTCAGTGATTCATCAACCCTGCTGAGACACCAGCGAGTTCACACTGGAGAGAGGCCGTTCACCTGCTCTGAGTGTGGGAAGGGATTCACCCAGTTATCCAACCTGCTAACACACCGAGAAGTTCACACCGGGGAGAGGCCATTCACCTGCTCTCATTGTGGGAAAGGATTCACTCGGTTATTCAACTTGCAGACACATCAGCGAGTCCACACCGGGGAGAGGCCGTTCACCTGCTCTGTGTGTGGGAAGGGTTTCACCCAGTCATCCAACCTGCTGCTACACCAGCAACTTCACACTGGGAAGAGGTCATTCCCTGCTCTCAGTGTGGGAAGGGATTCACTCGATTATCCAGCCTGCAGAGGCACCAGCGAGTTCACACCGGGGAGAGGCCTTTCATCTGCTCTGTGTGTGGGAGGGGATTCACTCAGTCATCCCATCTGCAGACACACCAGCGTGTTCACAAGTGATCACAGCGATTGGATTCTGATCTTATTGCTGCTGTTAATCACGTCCAGAACTGAACCGTGTTCATCCTGACAGTTGGTGAAGTGGGAGGATCCCTTTATACTGGACTGGCCGGTCTCACAACTTTGTTTCCAGTGGGCTGATGCTCTTTGAGGCTTGTTGCGAATATCCATTGCACATTTCATATGGATCATAAAATAAAATGCTATATGGATGGAAAAAGATTTCTGTTTGGAACCTCCCAAAGCATGCCATGTTGCCATGGAGATGGACTGTTGGAGTTAGAAGGTTCTTTTGTTTAATTTATCTGGGTGTTTCCCACAGAAGGCAGTTGCACATCTGGGATTGTGTAGTTTGCAGCTCACTTGGACTTGGTGAGGGAAAAGAAGCTGGAAGATTTGCCTGGCTTGGAGCTAGAGGATGAAATCTACAGTGACCCTCCCAGAGAAAGGCCTTGTGGTAGAAAGCAGTTAATCATATGAATTAGGAGCATGTGTAGGCCATTCAGGCCTGTGAGCCTGCTCGGACATGTGATAAAATCATAGCTGATCTGATTGAGGCCCCAACTCTACTTTCCTGTCTACCCCCATAATCTTTGACTCCCTGTCAATCATGAATTAACTCAACCTCAAAATTATTCAATAGCCTCCACTGCTTTCTGGTGAAGAGAATTCCACAATTGACGACCCTGTGAGAGGACAAATTTCTCATCTCTGTCTCAAATGAGAGACCCCTTATGTTTAAACAGTGGCCCCTAATTGTGGTCTCTCCCATAAGGAGAAACATCCTCAGCCTCCAAAGTGGCCTGGAGGCACAGATTTGTTTCAGCGCAAAAGGAGGCCATTCAGCCCATCGTGACTGCACCGGCTCTTTGAATGGTCATTTGATTTAGAGCCGTTCTCCCGCCTTCTACCTATAACCCTGCACGTTCTTCCTTTTCCGGTAACAGTATAATTCCCTTTTGAATGCTTCAATTGAACCTGCCTCCACCACACTCCCAGGCAGTGCATTCCAGACCTTAACCACTCGATGCGTGAAGAAGGTTTTCCTCGTGTCACTTTTGCTTCTTTTACCAACTACTTTAAATCTGTGCCCTCTCGTTTTAGATCCTTTCAAAAGGGGGAACTCATCACATTCTCCCCATCAACCCTGTCCAGACCCCTCATGATTTTGAATACACTTCCAGCCCACTGAAACACCAGTTCTTCACACTGGGGAGAGGCCATTCACCTGCTCTGAGTGTGGGAAGGGATTCCCTCATCATCCCACCTACTGGCACACCAGGGAGTTCACAAGTAACTATCGTGATTGGATTTTGCTGTTAATCACAAACAGAATTGAACTATGTTCAATGGGGTCTGTTTCTGCTGATGTTAATAAACTCCAGCCCAGTTATAGGGCATAGTATTGTGGATAAAATTCAAATCAGCAGCTTTGTGTTAAATACAGTGTGTTGAGTCTTTTTAGTATCTCTGAGACAAGTTAGTTCCTTTTGAAGGGCTCTCCCTCTCCCCTGTCTCCTCCATCCTCATCGCCAACAAGTGTGAGAAGCTCATGGAGTTTCTTTGTCACTAAGATTGAAACAATTTGATCTGCTGCCTCCCTCCCTTCCACTAGATCACCAGTCCAATTGACCTTGAATGTTCCCCCCTCGCCCTGCACGTGCATCTTTCTGTAGTTTCTCTCCCATGTCCCCTCGTTCCTTCTCAGCACTTAGCTTTGCCATGAGACCCATCTCCTGCTACCCCAGCCCTGTTTTCACTCATCTGTTGATCTCCAAGCTTCCCATGTTCGTTAACATTGTTAACAGTTCTCTCTCTTCAGTTACTGCTCCTCTCTCCTTCAAATCTGACATTATCACCCCCTCCTCAATAAAATCAACCATTGATCCCACCATCCTTGCAAACCACTCCAAGCTCCCTTTCCCCTTCTAAGTCCTGAAATGTGTTGACACCTCCCAAATCCTGCCCATCTTTTTGGAATTCCATTTTTGAATCTGAACATATGAAATATGAGCAGAAGTAGGCCATTTGGCCCCTCGACAAATAAGATTTCTGCCTCTGCCACGTTATCAAAGTAACTCTTCTCAGTCCCTAACTGCATCCAATGTAACCAAGGTAAACTCTCCCTCATTGTCCTTTGACCTTCTTGGCCCATCTACAGTCTTTGACACAATTGACCAAACCATCCATAGGGATGGTGAATAAATGCTGGCCTAGCCACATCTCATGAATGAATTATAACAAAAATTCCTTCAATGCCTCTTCACTGTTGTCCAGCTGGGTGGGACTGATCCCTGATTCCTTTCTTATCAAATTGTAGCAAGAGGATCAACTGCAGTAGCAGTGATTATTTGAGGTTTTTTTTACAAACTGACTCACTGGGAAAATGATCAGGTGTCACTGGACATTAACATAAAAATGTTCCATTATCAGTCTCACATTGATTGTCTCTTACAGACCAAGTCCTTCTAAATATATCACCGCTCCTGGATCAACAGGAAAAAGTGAAGACGGTATAGTCCATAACCCAATCTAACAGCAGTAAAAATATCTGAAAATTCCCATTAAAATGCAAGGCATTGCAGAGCAACTGTGGCTTCTGTGACTTATTGAAACCGAGTCATTACACAGATTGGCCAAAAGCTCCATTATTGCAGGATGCGGATGGTAGAAGATGGAGTTTGATCCTTCTTATTTTTCAACACCGACATTAGCGGAATCTCACCCCCACTTCCCTAGAATCAAATGAAGATTAAGTGAGTTCGATCTCTAATGGCGGCCGCAGTACCCACAATACCACACGGCTCAGAAACCGCTCTATCTGCCGCGGGTTGGCCGGGTGGGTCGCGCATGCTCGGAGGGTCCTGGTCTCTTTGTTTGAGGTTGTTCCCCGGGAAGAAGCCGGAAGCGGCGGATAGTGAGAGTGGAGAATGTTCATTGTTTAATATTCGGCTCTGGGGCCGCACTCGGGATTTGTAAACCCCGCCCCCCCTGCCCGGGGTTTATCCACCTGACAGTTCACGATGCACGGCTGATTGACGGCGGAGCTAGACCAATAGGAAGAGGGGGCGGGGTTGGAGGCATGAGCACTGACGGCTGATCCTCCAACCAATTAGAGTGAATGAGGGGCGGGGCTGAGTCCAGATCAGCCTCATTGGCTGAAACTCTGCATCATTTTGAAATGGGCAATTGGAGATGTCACAGAGCTGGAAGCAGGCAGCCTGGAGTATTGTGTGCAGTTTTCGTCTCCTTACCGAAGAAAGGATATACTTGTCACAGAGGAAGTGCCTGCAAAGCTTCACCATCCTGATTCCTGGGATGGCAGGATTGTTGTATGAGGAGAGTTTTGGGTCGACTAGGGCTGTATTCACTGGAGTTCAGAAGAATGAGAGGGGCCGTCATTGAAACGTTTAAAATTCGGACAGAAGTGTACAGACTGGATGCAGGGATGATGTTTCCCCAGGCTGGGTTTGGAGGGGTGGGTGGTGGGGGGCGTCTGGAACAAGGGGTCAGTCTCAGGATATGGTGCAGGCCATTTCGGACTGAGTTGCGGTGAAATTTATTTGCTCAGTGCATGGTGAACCTGTGGAATTGTCTACCACAAAAGGCTGTGGAGGCCAAATCGCTGAATAGATTTCTAGACATGAAAGGCATCAAGGTGTTTGGGAAAAGAGGGGGAGTATGATGTTGAGGTAGAGGGTCAGCCATGATCACTTGAATGGAAGAGCAGGCTCGAGGGGCCAAATGGCCTACTCCTGCTCCTATTTTCTATGTTTCTAAGTGTCTATGCCTTGGTAAAGGAGCGGATGTTGGTCACAAAATCAGCTCAGGGTGAAATCAACGTTGAGATGATGAACAATGTGGCTCAGACTCAGACAGTGGCCAGAACAATAGAATCCAACCAATACAGTCAGATGTGAACTTATTGGTGTGTCAGAAGGTTGAATGATCGAGTGAATCCCTTCCCAGATTCAGTGCAGGTGAATGGTTTCTCTCCATTGGTATTTCATCTGATCTTTAGAGCTTTGAAAACTCTTCAGACAGTGAGAACAATTAAAAGGTCTCTTATCAGAGTGAACAACTTGATGGGCAGTGATATTGGACACACAAGTGAATCAGGATCGGATGTGTCAATAAATTTCAGTTATGGAGCAGCTCTATTAAGAGAAAGGCAGGACAAACTTAAAGACGAAATGTAAAGTTCAGGCAGTGATTTACAGAACAACATGAGCTCTATACTTCTCTTGTCATATCTAGACAGCAGAGCACACTTCTTTCCTTGGAGCTTCCAGTTTTCTTGTGGAGTTTCCAGCTTTTGTGTTTCTTTCTCTTCTTTCCTTTGTTCTTTTCTCCACTGTACCAAATCCCTCAGGTGGACTGTTCTTAGTTGGAAACCCCCCCGCCAACTGGCTCCCCTGAGACCACCAATCAGAACTGTCCATGGACATTTCACTATTCAATCATGTGGCTCTTGTCCAATCACAGGTGTGTTCATGTGAACAGCATTCGCCTGTTGATGAAAGCACACATATTCCTCTATGATTACATAGAACTCCTGCACTTCCACCATTTCACAGTTCTAAACTCAGACAAGCCGGTTCAAAGCATGACATCACCTCCAGAGATTCTACCCTACAGATCAACACACAGGCAAAGAAAGAACACAACTCCTGCAGACTATATTAATACACAGTCAAAGAAAGAACAGAATTCTCACAGACTGTATCCGGAGAATGGATGACTGAGTGAATCTCTTCCCACACACGGAGTAAGTTTTACGGTTTCTCCTCACTGTGAATGTGCTGGTGTTTCTGGAAGCTGGATGATTCAGTGAATCCCTTCCCACACACAGTGCAGGTGAATGGCCTCTCCCTAGTGTGACTGTGCCAATGAGTTCCCAGCCGGGATAGAGAACTGAATCCCTTCCCACAGTCCCCACATTTCCACGGTTTCTCCCTGTTGCTTAATCCTTGCTGACAATTCTTACTGATTTACACACTCTTCAAAGTGAAGCCTCCATTATGAAATTAAATTATCAAACAACAGGAATCAAAGCAGTGAAATATTTTACAGGCACATCAATAAAAGCTTAATCAATCAACATTGATACTGATGAAGTTTGGAAGTCGCTGAGTTCAACCATTTCTGACACAGCAGCAGTAACATTTGGTAAAGGGGAATCCACAATAAAGGCTGGTTTGAGACCTACTCAGCAGAGATGACATCTATCATTGAAGCAAAAAGCAAAGCCGACCTGATGCATAACATAAACCCAACAGCTAAGTACTGTGTGCAGTACCCTGTTGCTAGTGTCCATGTGTCTCTCCAGGTTGGACGATCAGTTAAGCCTTACACAGGATTATATAGGATATACAGCACAGAAAGAAGCCATTCAGCCCAACCAGTGCATGTTGGTGTTTATGTTCCACTCAAGCCACCTCTCATCTTTCCACTTCTAAATCTACCATCATGAGCTAATATTTCCTTCAGCCACATATGTTTGTCTAGCCTCCCCATGAATACATCTATACTATTCACTTCACCCACTTCCTGTGGTCTTGAGTTCCACATTCTCACCACTCTCTGGGCGAAGAAGTTTCTTCTGAATTCCCTACTGGATTTCTCGGTGACTATCTTATATTGATGGTCTCTAGTTTTGCTCTTCCCCACAAGAGGAAACATTCTCTCTGTTTCCTCTCCATTAAAACTTTCATCATTTTAAAGTCCTAAATTAGTTCAGCTTCAGACATCTTTTTTCAAGAGAAAAGAGATCCAGTCTGTTCATCCTCTCCTGATATGTAAACCCATGCATTTCTGATATCATTCTTATCAATTTTCTCTGCACCCTCTCCAGTGTCTCTATGTCCTTTCTATAATTTGGTGACCAGAACTGCACACAGTACTTGGCTGTTGGGTTTATTTTGTGTGTCAAAAGGAGATCTTCCCTCCACAGTTTCCAACCTCATAGTCTCCCAACCTCCCACAACTCTTTCTCCGGTACATCGATGACTGCTTCGGTGCTGCTTCATGCTGTCACCTTGACCTGGAAAAATGTATTAATTTTGCTTCCAATTTCCACCCCTCCAACACTTTCACATGGTCTATCACTGACACTTCCCTTTCCTTCTTTGAACTCTCTGTCTCAATTTCTGGTGATAGACTGTCCACCAATATTCATGACAAGCCCACCGACTCCCACAGCTACCTCGACTACAGCTTCTCACACTCTGCTTCCTGTTAGGACTCCATCCCATTCTCTCAGTTCCTTCGCCTCCGTCGCATAGTTCCGATGATGCCACTTTCCAAAACAGTTCTTCTGACATGTCTTCCTTCTTCCTTAACTGAGGTTTTCCACCCACGGTGGTTGACAGGGCCCTCAACCGTGTCCAACCCATCTCCTGCGCATCTGCCCACACACCTTCCTCTCCCTCCCAGAACCATGATAGGGTCCCCCTTGTCCTCACTTATCATCCCACCAGCCTCCGCATTCAAAGGACCATCCTCCGCCATTTCCGCCAGCTCTAGCATGATGCCACAACCAAACACATCTTCCCTTCACCCCCCCGTCGGCATTCTGTAGGGACCATTCCCTCCGGGACACCCTGGTCCACTCCTCCATCACCCCCTACACCTCAACCCCCCCCCCACCCCATGCAACCGCAGATGGTACAGCACCTGCCCCTATACTTCCCCCCTCCTCACCGTCCAAGGGCCCAAACACTCCTTTCAAGTGAAGCAGCATTTCACTTGCACTTCCATCAATTTAGTCTACTGCATTTGCTGCTCCCAATGTGGTCTCCTCTACATTGGAGAGACCAAACGCAGACTGGGTAACCGCTTTTTGGAACACCTTTGGTCTGTCCGCAAGCATGACCCAGACCTTCCTGTTGCTTGCCATTTCAACACCCCATCCTACTCTCATGCTCACATGACCGTTCTTGGCCTGCTGCAATGTTCCAGTGAAGCTCAACGGAAACTGGAGGAACAGCACCTCATCTTCCAATTAGGCACTTTTCAGCCTTCTGGACTTAACAATGAGTTCAACAACTTCAAGTCATGAACTCTCTCCTCCATCCTCACCCCCTCTTTTATCCCCCTTTTTAAATTTAATTTTATTTATATATATATATTTCTTTTCCCACTGATTTCTATTGTTATTTTTGAAATTTATTTATATTCATTGTTTATTCCCCACCTTTAAGCTTATTTCGATCCCCTCCCCCACACCTCGTCCCCACTAGGGCCATCTGTCACTGCTCATCCTGCTTTCCACCCTTAATGTCACCATTAGCACATCCTTTAGCTCATATCACCATCGTCAACACCCCTTTGACCTTTTATTTATGACATCTTTTGCAGTCTCTCCTTTGCCTCCACCGATCACTGGCCCTCTATCCAGCTTCACCTGTCCCACCCCCTTTAACCGCTTATATTTCATTACATTTCTATTTCTCTTTAGTTCTGATGAAGAGTCATATGGACTCGAAATGTTAACTAGTCTTTCTCTCCACAGATGCTTTCAGACCTGCTGAGTTTTTCCAGCAATTTTTGCTTTTGTTCCTGGGTAACCACACCTTCAATTGTCTGTCTCTGGACACCACTCGCAATGCGCATGCGCACCGATATAGATGGAGCAGCCGTATTGAACATGCTCCAGCTCACAATGCCCATGTAATTGATGGCAGCTGTAGGCCAGTAGAAGGAAGGAGTGGGATGGAGGACTGAACGGGAGCAGCAGGTCCCCCATCCAATCGGAGTGAGTGAGGGCCGTGGCTGAGCACAGATCTCCCTCATTTGTTGAACATAGTCACATAGAGTTATACAGTACAGAAACAGGCCCTTTGGCCTATTGGGACTGTGCCGGCCATCAAGCACCTGTCTATTCTAAACCCATATTCCACCACCTGGCCCATAGCCCTGTACGCTATGGCTTTTCAAGTGCTCATCTAAATACTTTTAAAATGTTGTGAGGGTTCCTGCCTCTACCAACCCCTCAGGCAGCGTGTTCCAGATTCCTACCACCCTCTGGGTGAAATTTTGTTTCCTCAAATCCCCTCTAAACCTCCTGCCCCTTACCTTAATTCCATGCCCCCTATTATTGACACCTCCGCTAATAATGCCCATCATAATTTTGTAAGCCACTAATATGTTCCCTCTCTGCCTTTTCTGCTCTAAGGGAAACAACCCTCGCCTATCCAATCTCTCTTTATAGTTGAAACGGTCCAGCCCAGGCAACATCCTGGTGAATCTGCCCTGCACCCTCTCCAGTCCAATCACATCCTTCCTATAGTGTGGCGACCAGAACTGCACACAGTACTCCAGCTGTGGCCTAACTAGCGTTTTATACACATCCAACATAACCTCTCTGCTCTTATATTCTACGCCTCAGCTAATAAAGGCAAATATCCCATATGCCTTCTTAACCACTTTATCTCCCTGTGCTGCTGCTTTCAGGGGTCTATGGACATGTACACCAAGGTCACTCTGATCCTCTGTACTTCCTAGGGTCCTACCATTCATTATGTATTCCCTAACCGTGTTAGTCCTCTCAACATGCATCACCTCACATTTCTCAGGGTTAAATTCCAGCCCGTCTATATCATCCTGTAATCTAAGGCTTTCCTCCTCACTGTTTACAACACCACCAATTTTTATGTCATCTGTGAACTTACTGGCCACTGAAACTCTGCATCATTTTGAAAGTTGATTTTGTCTCAAACGCCACAAGAAAACTTGATGAAACCCTTTGGGTGTGGAGCAAACATTTCAGCAATTGTTACTGAAATGGATTTATTCACAAGGAATGCAATAAATGTACTTAATTAGAGAACCATAAATAATATGTACCATTTAACAACACTAGATATACCTCTGCCCTATATTAATTTATTGGCCCCTGGGTAACTGCCCATTTAATTGTGAATATTAAGAAAGAGGCCATCCTTTGTCAGACAAATAAATGTGTCAAGCTGGGAAAGCAAAAGATGTCAATGTTTTTAAGAGGGAGAGAGACCTGGGCCAAACTTTCCATGGAACTTTTTTGTCACTAAGATTGAGACAATCCGATCAGCTGCCTCTGCTGTGTCCCTCCCTTCCATTGACTCGCTGGGCCAAACCGCTTCTAAAGAGCTCCCTTGCTGCAGCCCTGAGTCTGCTTTTTTCTTTAGCTTCTCTCCAATCTTCCCTCATGCTTCTCAGAACTTATCTTTTCCATAAAACCCACCTCCTCCATTCCTATTCCAATTGATCACCCAACCTTCCCATGTTCGCTGATATTGTTAACAGCTCTCTCTCTCTTCAGGTACTGTCCTTTCCTTTAAATCTGCCATAACTACTTATCCTCAAGAAAACAAGCACTTGACCGCAATGTTCTTGCCAACTACCACCCAATCTCTAATCACCCTTTCCTCGCCAAAGTCCTTGTCACCTCCCAAATCCAAGCACATTTTCCCAGAACTCCATGTTTGTATCCCTTCAATGAGATTTCTGTAACTGCCACAACATTGAAACAGCTCTTATTTAAGTCACAAATTACAGCCTATGTGAATATGGCAGAGGTAAATTCTGCTGCAATTTCCTTCTCATCCTGTCTGCAGTCTTTGACACTGTTAACCAAACCATTCTCTTTGAATGCCTCTGCACTGTTGATTCCTTTCTCTTGATTCTTTTCTTATCTATCTCATTGTAGCTAGAGAATAATCTGTAGCAGCTGTGATTATTTTCTTTACGTTTTTACAAACTGACTCTGTTGGTAAGTGATCAGGTGTCACTGAACTATGATATTAAAATGTTCCTTTATCCCTCTAAATGCGATTGTATCTTGCAAGCCAAGTCCTTTTAACTACAGTAGCCCTTCTGGATTCGATCAACAGAGAAGAGTGAAGGCATCACCATCCACAGCCCAAGCTGGTAGTCGTAAAAACATTTGATAATTCCCATCAAATGCAAAACATAGCAGAAGAATTATGTATCGGTCTGTTACAGATTTATGAAATGGATTCATTGCAAAGATTGGCCAACAGATCCATTGTCGTAGGGTTTGGATGGTAGGAGATGGGCCTTGGTCTTTCTTAGTTGCAATCTCTATATCAGCATAACCTTGTCTTCATTTCCTCAGATTCAGACAAAAATTAAGTCAGTTCCAATGAAGAGTCATAGTGGGTTTGAAACATTATCTCTTGTTTCTCTCTCCACAGATGCTGCCAGAGTTGCTGAGTTTTTCCAGTATTTTCTGTTTTTATTTCAGATTTCCAACATCTGCAGTATTTTGCTTTTATTTTAATGATCAACGGACTCTGGGTCTCTAATGGCATCCGTATTACCCACAGTCCCAAACATCTCAGAAACCGCTCTATCTGCCGCAGGTTGTCCGGGTGAATTGTGCATGCTCGGAGGGTCCTGGTCTCTTTGTTTGAGGTTGTTCACAGAATCACACAGTGCAGAAGAGGCCCTTCGGCTCTTCAAGTCTGCACCAACACGTGAGAAACACCTGACCTACCTACCTAATCCTATTTACCAGCACTTGGCCCATAGCCTTGAATGTTATGATGTGCCAAGTGCTCATCCAGGTACTTTTTAAAGGATGTGAGGCAACCCTCCTTCAACACCCTCTCCCAGGCAGCGCATTCTCCACCCTCTGGGTAAAAAAGTTTTTCTTCACATCCGCCCTAAACCTCCTGCCCCTCACCTTGAATTTGTGTTCCCTTGTGACTGACCCTTCAACTAAGGGGAACAGCTGCTCCCTATCCACCCTGTCCGTGCCCCTCACAACCTTGTAAACCTCGATCAGGTCACCCCTCAGTCTTCTCTGCTCCAAGGAAAACAACCCAAGTCTATCCAACCTCTCACCATAACTTAAATGTTAATAAAGGCAAGTATCCCATATGCCTTCTTAACCACCTTATCTACCTGTCCGGCGGATAGTGAGAGTGGAGAATGTTCATTGTTTAATATTCGGATCTGGGGCCGCACTCGGGATTTGTAAACCCCGCCCCCCTGCCCGGGGTTTATTAACCCGCTCCCAACAGTGACCTCTCACCTGACAGCTCACAATGCCCAGCTGATTGACAGCGGTTCCGAGCCAATAGGAAGAGAGAGGCGGGACTAGAGGACGGTGCGGGTGCGGTATGCCCTCCAACCAATTGGACTGATGGAGGGGCGGGGTTAGGCCGCGACTGAAGCATGCGCAGTACTAGAACCGGAGCTGGAAGAAGGAGCGGTCGACTTGAGATCACAAAGGGTGAGAAATGAATCCAGCGGCTGGAGATTGTGAACCGGGGAGGGGGAGCCTGGAAACCACGCGCGAGCTCGGAGGGCGGGTGGAGATTGTGAACCGTGGGGAGCCTGGACACCGCGCGCGAGCTCGGAGGGCGGGTGCAGATTGTGAACCGGGGGGGGAGCCTGGACACCGCGCGCGAGCTTGGAGGGCGGGGAGACGGTGCCCCAGTGGTAATGCCACTGGGCTGGGGACATGGGTTCAAGTCCCAACATAGGACTATGGGTTATTGTCCCTGTGAGTGCAGCACAGTTTTACCTGAATGATACCTGGACTCCAAGAGTCGGTTAATAATTTATAAAACTATCAATTATCGTAAAACCCATCTGGTTCACTAATGTCCTTTTAGGGAAGGAAATCTGCCGTCCTTACCAAGTCCGGCCTACATGTGACTCCAGACCCACAGTGATGTGGTTCACTCTGAAACGGCCCAGCAAGCCACACAGCTCCAGGGCCATTAGGGATGGACAATGCCCACATCCCATCATAGAATAAAAAAACACATGGTGTGTGCGGGACTGGAAACCCTGGTAAGAGGTTTGGCTTATGCAGGCAACTGCCTATTGTCATCTTGAGAGGGGAAGGTGGAGTGAATGGGTAGTGATATTGGTGAGGGAATTGTCATTTGTGGCAGAAAACTCCAAACTTGTCAAGCTTTGTGTCAACAATTGTTTCCTCATTTCACTGTGAAAGACATGGCTACAATTTTTAGGCCATGCTCGTCCTCACTTCCCCAGATTCAGACAAAGATTCAGTCAGTTCCAAAGAAGAGTCATAGTCCTAGACTCTGGGGGCATATTGTAAACATGAGAGCCAGACCTTTTAGGACTGAAGTCAGCAAACACTTCTACACACAAAGGGAGGTAGAAGTGATGAACTCTGTTCCACAAACAGCAGTTGATGTGAGACTAATGTTAAATCTGACATTGAACGATCTTTGTTAACCAAAGGTATTAATGGATGTGGGGCAAAGCAGGTGTATAGAATTAGACCACAGATAAGCCATGATCTCATTTCACAGTGGAACAGACACAAGGGCTAAATTCCTAGAATCATAGAAACTTACAGCATAGAAAAAGGCCATTCAACCCTTTGTGCTTGTGCTGGCTCTTTGAAAGAGCAGTCATGTTTAGACCCACATACACACACTTTCTGTTTGTAACCCTTTAAGTTCCTCATTCTCAAAAACCTGTCAACTTCCTTTTAAAACTCCTTATAGAGTCAGGTTCCACAACCTTTTCAGGTAGAGAGTTTCAATCCTGACAACTCTCTTGATGTTGAGTTTGGAAGGTTGTAAAGTGCCAGATCGAAAGATGAGCTGCTGTTCCTCGAGCTCCCATTAAGTTTCATTGGAACAGTTCAGGAGGCTGAGGACAGAGAGGTCAGAGTGGGAGTGGGTTGGAGAATTAAAATGACAAGTGACTGGAAGCTCAGGGTCAAGCTGACAGACTGTTCCACAAAGTGATCACCCAATCTGTGTTTGATCTTCCCAATGTAGAGCAGACCACATGATGAGTACTGAATACAGTAACTAAATTGAAAATAATTACAAGTAAATCACTGTTTGTTGTAGGCTGAAGAAACATACTTTATTTGACAAAGTAAAACAAGCCGATTTCCAGAATATTGAATATCTAGTCCAGTTACAGAGCTTATTAACATCAGTAGAAACAAACCCAAACTATCAGAATGAACATGGTTCAGTCCTGGATGTGATTAACAGCAGAATCCAACCCCTGGAGTCTCTGCTGAACTTGCTGGTGTGTCAGCCGGTTGGATGATGGATTAAACCCCTTCTCACACATGGAGCAGGTGTCTGGTCTCTCCCCAGTGTGAACTCGCTGCTGTGTGTCTTAGAGCTGATGGTTTTTCCCCATGCACCAGCTGCTCTTGTCTTTCCAGGTGGTGGGGCTCATGAGTTTGGGAAATTGTATCAAAATTCTGGGTTGAGTTGCAGGGCTATGAAATCCTTCTCCTTTTCCCCTCCTCCACCTCTCACTCTCTCTTCTCCCTTTGAGGCCAGAGTCTTTTGTAGCCCAGACTGGGAGGCAGGTTCCTTTCCCTGAAGGACATTAGTGAACCAGTTGGGTTTTTATGACAATCCAACAGTTTTCGTGGTCACTTTTTCCTAGTGCCGACCCACAAATTACGGGATTCGTTCAGCTCAATTTCACAACCTATCTTTGTGTTTTTGTGAATTCTCTTTCATATTTTTTGTTTCTGTTTTGAATTCACTTTACAAGCTACTAGAAGGATTTGCAGTCGGGAAAGTCAAACCAAAATCACATCCAAATCTGCCAGAGTGGCTTGATTCATCAGGACCTGAATATGATTATCCTTTGAACATGGAAGCAAAAAGCACCGTTCACACCAGAGAGAAACCGTGGAAATGTGGGGACTGTGGGAAGGGATTCAGATCCCCATCCAATCTGGAAACCCACCGACGCAGTCACACCGGGGAGAGGCCGTTCATCTGCTCCGTGTGTGGGAAGGGATTCACTCAGTTAATCTGCCTTCAGAGACACCAGCGACTTCACACTGGGGAGAGGCCATTCACCTGCTCCGTGTGTGGAAAAGGATTTACTCGCTCATCCCACCTGCTGGAACACCAGCAAGTTCACACTGACAAGAGAGATTTTAAATGCCCCAACTGTGAAAAGAGCTTTAAAAACCCACATGGACTGAGGGAGCACCAGCGCATTCACACTGCGCATGCACCATTCAGCTGCTCACAGTGTGGGAAGAGGCTCAGGACATCATCCCGCCTTCTGAAACACCAGCGAGTTCACACTGACGAGAGACCGTTTAAATGTCCAGACTGTGGGAAGTGCTTCAAAAGTTCTGGGCATCAACAATGTCATCAACGTATTCACACTGATGAGAGACCGTTCAGGTGTTCTCACTGCGGGACTGGGTTCAGGCAACCATCTCATCTCACTGCACACCAGCGCATTCACACTAGGGAGAGACCGTTCACCTGCTCTGAGTGTGGGAAGAAATTCACTCAGAAACCCCACCTGCTGAGACACCAGCGAGTTCACACTGACGAGAGGCCGTTTAAATGTCCAGACTGTGGGAAGTGCTTTAAAAGTTCTGGGGATCTGCAATACCACCAACGTATTCACACTGATGAGAAACCATTCAGATGCTCTCACTGTGGGACTGGGTTCAGGCAATCATTTCACCTCACTGCACACCAGCGCACCCACACTGGGGAAAGGCCGTTCACCTGCTCCGAGTGTGGGAAGGGGTTCGCTCAATCATCCAACCTGCTGACACACCAGCAAGTTCACACTGGGGAGAAGTCATTCACCTGCTCCAAGTGTGGGAAGGGATTCACTCGCTTATCCTACCTGGTGACACACCAGAGAGTTCACAAGTGATTACAGGGGTTGGATTCTGCTGTTATTGCTGCTGTTAATCACATCCTGGACTGAATCATGTTCATTCTGACAGTTGGGGTTGATCTCTAATGTTAGTTGCCCAGTTTAGACTTAGCGTGCACCCGCACCATCTCTCAATTATGTGTGAATAGACCATCATGTCTGCAAACCTCGTTTTCAATGTAAATCACTCAGAAACTGCCTTGAACTAAAGATGAACAATAAAGAGATCACAGTGCAATCCTGCAGCTCTATATTGATGGGAGAAAGTCTGTTCTGTAACTCGAGGATGAAGCTTGGTAAGTTCTGAATGTTTTTAATTACAAGTAGGCTCGAGCTATTTGAGAGACGGGCTGTTCATAGCTGTTAACTTGTCAAATATTGAAGGAATTACTCTGAAAATAAACTCAACCAATTGATAACCTCAGCCTCTGCTCCCTGCTGTAATTAATACTCAGCATCCATTCGTGCTGATTTACAGTGAATCACTGAATATCCTGTGGAGTCTTTGTTCCTTGTTTTATGAAATAGCTCTCCCCATTAGTGCTGAACTGCTGGATAACTCTGATTACATTTCGACATGTCTAGAAAGGTCTGTGTGCCCACATTTCACTGTGATTTGTAAACAATAAACAATGTTCATGGCCTGACTTGTAGTCTGGTATCCGGGTGATTTGTGAAGAAAGATTTAATTCACTCACTCAGCAACTTGAGGGGAACCAGATTGAGACTGAATGAAAATAAGAAATAGGAGCAGGAAGAGGCCATTCGGCTCATCAATCCTGTTCTGCTATATGATATGATCATGGCTGATCATCTACCTCAGATCCACACTCCCCAGAAACCTTAATTCCCCTTGTACCCAAAACTCTGTCGACCTCTGTCTTAAATATAACTGAGAGCCACGGATCCCTGGGTTAGAAAGTTCCAAAGATTCACAACTGAGTGAAGAAATTCCTCCTCATCTCAGTCCTAAATGGTCGACCCCTTCTTCTGAGACTGATTCCCCGTGTTCTAGTTTCTCCAGACAGGAAACATTTTCCCAGCATTTAAGGCCATTTAAGAATGTTTCAGTTGGATCACTCAATCTTCCAAACTCCATTCAATCTAGGCCGAGTCTGCTCGATCTCTCCTCATGGGACAATCTCCTCATCCCAGGAACCAGTCTGGTGAACATTTGTTTCACTCCCTCTAGGTCAAGTATGTCCTTCCTTAGGTAAGGAGACTAAAACTGCACACAGTACTCCAGGTGATGCCTCACCAATGCTCTATATAATTGTAGTAAGACATCTTTACTCTTATACTCCAATCCCTTTGTAACAAAAGCTAACAGACCATTTGCTTGCTGTACCTGCATGTTAACTTTCTGTGATTCATGTACAAGAACAGCCAGGTCCCTCTGAATGCAAATATTTCCCAGTCTTGCACCATTCAAAAGATATTCTTTTTTTTCCTACCAAAGTGGATAACTTCACACTTCACCATGTTGTATTCCAGCTGCCATGTTCTTACCCAACCTGTCTATGTCCCTCTGCAGCCTCTTTGTGTCCTCCTCAGCACCTACTTTCCCACCCAACATTGTATTGTCAGAAAACCTGGATACATTACACTCAGTCCCCTCATCTAAGTCATTGATATCGATTGTAAATAGCTGAGGCACAACTGCTGATCCTTGTGGTACCTGCTAGTCACAGCCTGCCAACCTGAAAATGTCCCGTTTATTCCTACTCTCTGTTTTCTGACCATTAACCAATCCTCAGTCCATGCTCAGATACCCCCAAACACCAGACCGAATTTTGTGTGATGACCTCTTGTGTGGCCCCTCATCAAATGCTTTTTGAAAATCCAAATACACAACATCTACTGATACCCTCATTATCCTCCTTACTTATTACATTTTTAAGAAGCTCTGAACAGATTTGTCAAACATGATCTCCCTTTCATAAATCCATATTGGCTCTGCTCAATCAGTTCATGATTTTCTAAGTGCCCTGTTACCACATCCCTCATGATAGATTCCTACATTTTACCAATTACTGATGTTAGACGAACTGGCCTCTAGTTCCCCATTTTCTCTCTTCCTCCTTTTTCGAAAAGCGAGATGATGTTTGCTACCAAGGCTGGGAGAGACACTCTGGAAGGTATGGGGAGCTGGGACTTGTCCATGAGAGTAACGAAAGGTCTAGGATCTGAAATAATCCAGAGTGATGATGATGATGTGTTAGTCGTGGCTCAGTGGTTGCATTTTCATGTCTTAGTCAGGAGGTTGTGGATTTAAATCCGCATCCAGAAAGATGAGCATAAAATCCAGGCTAACATTCCACCGCAGTACTGAGGGAGAGACTGTCAGAGATGGCACTGAGACAGAATGGATGGGTGTAAGAGATCCATTGACATTATTTCAAAGAGCAGGGGATTTATCCCAGGAATCTCGGTCAATATTTATCCCTCAATCAACATCACTGAAACAGATTATCTGGGTATTATCAATTTGTTGCCTATGGGATCTTGCTGTGTATAAATTAGCTGCTGTGTTTCCTACATTCCAACATTGACTGCACTTCAAAGGAATTTCATTGGCTGTAGAATGCTTTGGGACATCCAGATGTCATGAAAGGCTCTGCAGAAATACAAATCTTTCTTTAACAGAGGAGAAAAGGCCCAGAAATGGAACAGTACAGAACAGGATTTCAATTAGTCTCCTCTTATCCTGGAGTAAACAAATACTCCACACACTGTGTGTTTGACGCCAAGCTGATTTATTTGACATTTAACCAGAATATTAAACTCCAGCCCTGTTACAGGGATTATTAACATCAGGAGGAATAAAACCCCCAAGAGCTGGATTTTCAAAGAGGGTTGGGAACCTGACACTGGATGAATTCCGGGTCCGCACACTGCACCTGAACTGCATCACTCTTGCAGCACTATTTTAAAATGTAATTGAGCTGTTTTGGCAGGAGGTGAGCTCAGCATCCAAACCGAGGCACCAAGTGCCTCTGGGGGGAGGGAGCTTCCTGTCTGATGCCAGCAGCAAAGACAGACGACAGCCATTTTGGGTTTGCTGCTGCTTTGCCGAGGTACAGTGCTCAAACCAGAACAAGTCTACCCCTCAAATTTTACAAACAAAACACAGATGAAAATTAACTTCCTTTCAATCTATGGTAACTCCAACAGTTGTGCACTAACATGCACCAGGCTATCTGACTTCATCCCGTAAGTAAGCCTGGGTACTAGATTTTAGTGTAGCCTAACCATTTTCAGGTTCATTTCATGCCATATTCATTGTAATAAGCTAACAATGTCAAAACACAATTTTCTGCTAACACTGAGATGAGAAGCCATTTTGACGATTTTAACCTTTTACAACAAACTAACCCAAAATAGTATTACGAAGCAGTGACTGACAAGCAACAGATGATTGGTAGTTGCTTAGAAGTCGCTTTATCTTATCTCAATATATCTCCATTCGCATTTCTTATTAGAGAATTAAAGTGCTGTAACAGCTGGGAAAGAAATGGGATAAGCCTTGGTCTTGCTCCCTATCAGGAACACACACTGTCCTTGATTGTTGAGTCTGTCTTAATGAATGGGCTCCTGTAAAGATATCAAGATGAGAGACATAGCTTAAAGGAAAGCAGTGTCCTAAATTTAAGACAATGTGGCAAATTAGCTAAAACCAATGGAGTTAACTCTTGTCACATTATTGACAAATCATAGACTAATTAGCCATTTCCAATAACTTGGCTAAGGTGGGCTTCCAGCATCTTTTAAGTGTAAAAATTAAGATTTCGAGAAGCCACTTTGTTAGCATATTATCTGTGTATCGAATGATGGAGGGTTATCCTCACTTCATGTCTTCAGCCTGATCAACCGAGGGAAGTTGTGAGAAGTCTGTTTAATTGTTAAAGTTAAATATTCTCCTCTTACTGTTCATTGAAACTTTGATTTTTATTTTTCTAACTTGTTACCTTTTCACATTTTAATGGTTAATAAATCTTTTTGAAATGACCATTTAAAGTCTTCATCCTGCCAGATGGTTAAGTTCTGTAGAACCTGATGATTTCATTCACAATTGGGGATTTATTACAAACAACCTGTACCCCAAAAATCAATTTAAATCCAGAAAAAAGATTGAAAATCCCATTCTGTTCCAGACAGGCTCTAACAAGTTCTTTAATGAGATTAAGGTGCCGTTAATTGGTGGTGAGTGGGTTTCCTGTTTCCTCCCCTCCACCGGCACTTTGAAAATTACAAACTGTTTCAGAGGCAGCGGATCCAGTGCCTCCGACCGGGAAAGTAATTTTCAAATCGCATAAGTCCCGGTTCCCACCCCCATCAGAAAGTGAAAATCCAACCCCAGTTATCTGAATGAACCTAGTTCAAGCCTGGATGTGATTCACAGCAGCAATAACAGCAGAATCCAACCCCTGTTGTCATATGTGAAACTTCTGGTGTCTCTTCAAGTTAGATGAAAAAGTGAGTCCCTTCCCACAGACGGGGCAGTTGAAAGGCCTCTCCCCAGTGTGAACTCGCTGGTGTCTGTGCAGGTTGTGCGACCGAGTGAATCTCTTCCCACACACACAGCAGGTGAACGGCCTCTCCCCAGTGTGAACTCGCTGGTGTTTCAGCAGATTTATCGGTCCTTTGAAACTCTTCTCACAGTCAGAGCATTTAAACAATCTCTGATCACTGTGAACAAGTTGATGTGTCAGCAGAGCAGATGACTGAGTGAAGCCTTTCCCACACACAGAGCAGGTGAACGGCCTCTCCCCAGTGTGAACTCGCTGGTGGGTCCCCAGGTTAGATGAGCTCATGAATCCCTTCCCGCACACAGAACAGCTGAACGGCCTCACGCCACTGTGAACACGCTGGTGTGTCAGAAGATTTGATAACTGCGTGAAACCCTTCCCACAATCGGTGCAGGTGAACGGCCTCTCCCCAGTGTGTATACGCCGATGAATTTCCAGCTGGGATGGGGAAATGAATCCAGTTTCACAGTCCCCACATTTCCACGGTTTCTCCGTGGTGCCGGTGCCCTTGTGTCTCTCCAGATTGGATGATCAGTTGAATGCTTGTCCACACACACACACAGAAAACACGTGTATGTGGAATTCACAACATCCCACGGTAAATGCTGTAATTTTTGTTTTCAAGTTGTATAACTAGGTAAAGGTGATATTCTGCTCCTGATGAATCAAGTGACTCTGTTAGATCTTGATGTGATGTTTTGTTTGAGTTACCAGTGTATAAATTCTCCCTTCTGATGCCCCTGTAAGCAGAGATTTCAAAAGTCCTCATTGTAAGCACGGCATAGAAATGAAGAACAGTTAATTTTAGTTCCTATGGAACATTTTTTCTCTCTTGTTCCCCCAAAGCTGCAAATCCCCGTCCCACACCCTCTCCCCCCTCCCTGGGTTGAAATCTAAATAAAGTGTTGGATAATTCTCTGTATCCTTTTAATAAATTCTACAACTGGAGATCATGTTTTACAAGGGGCCATTTGTTAACAGTTTCCCAAACACAGATCAGATCCTCATTGATTTGAGCCCAAAGTGTAACCTCTTATTTCTTGTCCCCCCTCCCCCATCCTCTGATGTGAACCATCCTCCACTCGCTGACCCAGGATGGCGGCCGTTAACCTGGGCCTGTTCCCGGGAGGGAGAAGCCCCGCAGCTGCAAACCAGGAGCTGACAATTATTCCTCAGGGTTTGCGGATCCACAAAGTGTTTCCAAATCCTCCCCGTCCAGCCGCCGGCTCCATCGCTCCCTCCCCCCGGGCCTGTCACCGCGGGGTAAACACGGGGCCTGGGGCCTACCCCAGAAGTTGCTCCAGTTCCCAGTCCAGCCGCGGTTTCCATTCCTACCCTGTGCTCACAATTTCCTCCCGCCTCCCGAACCGTCCGCTCCTCCTCACTCTGTCACCATGACTGACACTGAGCATGCTCAGAGCGCACACCCACACTGCACCTGCGCACTGGACTCCTGTAGTCATTGATAGGGGACTTTCTGCAACGCGGTTTGTTCTGGGTAAATAATCCGCCATTGATAGCTTGACTTGGGAACACAAAATTCAATGCGTCGGCTTCCCAATCGAGATCGGGACCCGGGGCGCTGTTGGCACAGTGGATGGTAAATGCTGAGCTGCTCAAGTCACAGAACAAAACCTGAAACAGCTGCCAGTACTGTTTTGCAATTTGTATTTTATCTTGAGATTCGTGAATGATATTCAAAGTGAGTTTTCTTAGCTTCAGTTCCTGCAGACAGCAACTTAATGCATAGAGGCTGGAGGCTTTTCATACTTGTGTTAGATCTCAGAATGCCTTCCCTCTCCTTCATACATGTTTCTCTCTTAATGTAAATTCCAATGTCCCAATATGTCTGCAAATTTACTTTTCTTATATCATAAATCTTTCATAGTACTTATATTAACAGTAACCTTTGGGAAAAATAAACACTGTTTTACTTAGCTTCCTATGGCTAGATGTAACATCTTATCGTCTCTTTGAAGTTCAAACTAATCTAATATATCTAAAAATGCAATTGGTCCTTGCACCTCGCATTCTAAAACTTCAGCCAGGTTTATGTATTTAGCATTTCAAACCTAGCTTCCCTTTTGATCATTCAAAAGCTCCAGACCAGCTGTCTCCAATTCCATTAAATCCCCTCCCCCAAACAAATCCACACAGAGAAACTAGTCCAAACCCCAAAATTAACCTACCTTTACAATGTATCACATCAATATGATGAAATGCATATTTTCATGACAGCGCAATACACACAATAGGTACTTAAAGTATGTACATACCAGAATGTCTGGGCCTTCCTCCATGATGCAATCTGTGCAATTCACCCCCACCTCCACCTCCAATTGCAGATTGGAAAAAGGTCGATGTTGAAATTTACAAAGATCAAGACTGGTACAAACTGGTGGAAACAACCTGCTGAGTTTTTCCATCACTTTCCGTTTTTATTTCAGATTTCCAGTTCCCATAGTATTTTGCTTTTAATTCAGTGCTGGTATCTCTGTAAGGAAAGATATGCTGAAAAGCAGACATGAGATAGACGAAATGGAATGTATCTTGTGCGAAACATAAACACCAGCACAGGTCAGTTGAACAGAATTCACTGTTTCTGGACTTGATATTTTCTGTAATTCAGTGTCATCTCCAACCAGCTCCTGATCAGCATGTTCCACGTCCATCACTTGTACTGCACATGCTCAGAGTGCAACCGAGTGCTGAGTAATCACACCACGCTCCTGTAGTCATTGATGGGGCACATTCTGGCACATGGAAAATTATCGATTGTAACAGTGTCGCTCAAAGCTTAATTGGTGAATGAAAATGTTCATCACCACATTGAGATTGGGCCTGTTTCTGTATCAAGTAGCACTTGCTAAGAAATAACCTGCTCACTAATGCTAAGCGTGGGTTCCGCCAGGGTCACTCAGCCCCTGACCTCATTACAGCCGTGGTTCAAACATGGACAAAAGAGCTGCACTCCTGAGGTGCGTTGAGAGTGACTGCCCTTGACATCCAGGCAGCATTTGACCAAGTGTGGCATCAAGGAGCCCTGGCAACACTGGAGTCAATGGGAATAAGGGGGGAAACTCTACACTGGTTGCATTCATACCTAGCACAAAGGAAGATGGTTGTGGCTGTTGGGGGTCAATCATCTCATTTCTACGACATCATGGCAGGAATTCCTCAGGGTAGTGTCCTAGACCCAACCATCTTCAGGCTGTTTCATCAATGACCTTCCTCCCATCATATGGTCAGAAATGGGGATGTTCACTGGTGATTGCACAATGTTCAGCACCATTCGCGACTCCTCAGCTACTGAAGCAGTGCATGTCTAAATGCAGCAAGATCTGGACAATATCCAGGCTTGTACTGACAGGTGGCAAGTAACGTTCGCAAGACACAAGTGCCAGGCAATGACCATCTCCAACAAGTAAGAATCTACCCATCACCCCTTGACATTCAGTGGCATTACCTTCACTGAGTCCCCCACTATCAATATCCTGGGTGTTACCATTGAGCAGAAACAGAACTGGACCAGCCATGTAAATACTATGGCTCCAAGAGCAGGTCAGAGGCTGGAGATCCTGCCGCAAGTAACTCACCTCCTGACTCTCCAAAACCTGTCCACCATCTGCAAAGCACAAGACAGGAGTGTGATGGAATATTCTCCACTTGCCTGGATGAGTGCAGCTCCAACAACACTCAAGAAGCTTGACACCATCCAGGGCATCCGCTTGATTGGCACCCATCCACAAACATTCACTCCCTCCACCACCGACAAACAGTAGCAGCTGTGTGTACCATCTACAAGATGCACTGCAGGAACTCACCAAGGCTCCTTTGACAGCACCTTCCAAACCCACGACCGCAGCCATCTCGAAGGACAAGGGCAGCAGATAGATGGGAACACCACCCCCTGGAAGTTCCCCTCCAAACCACTCACCATCCTGACTTGGAAATATATCGCCATTCCTTCAGTTGCTGGATCAAAATCCTGGAGCTCCCTTCTTAACAGCACTGTGGGTGTACCTGCAGTGGTTCAAGAAGGCAGCTCACCATCACCTTCTCAAGGGCAACTAGCTATGGGGAATAAATGCTGGCCCAGCCAGTGAAGCCCACATCCCGTGAATGAACTTTAAAAAATATTATATATATATAGTTAATATATGATATATTACTATATCATAGATTAGGCAGAGGTCATGGTCCATATCGGTACCAACAACATAAGTAAAAAGAGGGATGAGGGCCTGAAAGCAGAATATAGGGAGCTAGGAAATAAATTAAAAAACAGGACCTCAAAGGTAGTAATCACAGGATTACTCCCAGTACCATGTGCTAGTGAGATCAGGAGTTGGAGAATAGACCAGATGAATACATGGCTGGAGAGATGGTGTAGGAGGGAGGGATTTAGATTCCTGAGGCATGGGGACTGACTCTGGGGATGATGGGACATGTAAAAGCTGGATGGGTTGCAGGACCAGTATCCTCGCAGTGGTATTTGCTAGTAATGTGGGGGAGGGTTTAAACTAGACTGGCAAGGGAAAGGGAAACTGAGTGAGGAGACACAAGAGAGGGAAACAAAGATAGGAATGAAAGATAGAAAAGTAGAAAGCAAAAGTGGAAGGCAGAGGAAACAAGGGCTAGCAGCAAATAGGACCATAGTACAAAAAGAGATGTATAAAAAATGTTAAAAAGACAAGTCGAAAGGCACTGTATATGGATGCATGGAGCATTTGCAATAAGGTAGATGAATAGATGAATTAACAGTGCAAATAGATGTGAACGGGTACAATATGATTGTGATTATGGAGACATGGCTGCAGGGTGACCAAGGCTGGGAACTGAATATCCAAGGGTACTCGATATTTAGGACAGACAGGCAAAAAGGAAAAGGAGGTGGTGTGACATTGTTAGTTAAGGATGAAATTGGTGCAGTAGTGAGAGAGGATATTGGCTTAGAAAATCTAGACCTAGAATCTGTCTGGGTGCAGCTAAGAAGAAACAAAGGGCAGAAAACATTCGTGGGGGTTGTCTATCAGCCTCCAAACAGTAGCGATAAGGTAGGTGACAGTGTTAAACAGGAAATTAGAGATGTATGTAACAAGGGTGCTACGGTAATCATGGGTGACTTTAAGCTGCATATAGACTGGGCAAGCCAAATTAGCAAAAATACTCTGGCAGATGAATTCCTGGAATGTACAAGATAGTTTTTAGGCCAGAATGTCGAGGAACTGATTAGGGAACAGGCTATCCTAGATTTGGCATTGTGCAATGAAGGAGAGTCATACGGAATTGAAATGTTAACTCTGTTTCTCTCTCCACAGGTGGTGTCAGACCTGCTGAGTTTTCCCAGTATTTTCTGTTCTTATTTCAGATATCCAGCATCCGCAATATTTTGCTTTTACGCTAGCATCACGATGAAACCTTTTCAGCAACAACTGGTGAGAATTTGGAATTCACTATCTGATGGATACAGGTTCAAGAGTAAACTTCAAAAAGGAACTGGATAAATATTTGAAGGAGAAATGATGCAGGGATGAGTAAAGAATGGGGGAGTGGGACTAACTGGATAGCTCGTCGAATTTGTCAGCACAGATTTGATAGGCCAACCGGCCTCCTTCTCTGCTGTACTATTAGGAGATTCTATCATCTATAATAATATAATGATTCATAATAAACATATGATAGAATCATAGAGCATGGATGGTGGCCATTCAGCCCACTGTGCCTGAAAACGTTACCAATCTGTCCCACTCCCCTGCTCTTTTCCGATTGCCTTCCAAATCTTTCCGTATTAATTTAAAATCCAAATCACTTTTGAAAGTTACGACTGAATTTGCTTCTAACAACCATTCAAACAATGACTTCAGTCTTCCCAATATTTAATTGGAGGAAATTTTCTGCACATCCGCCAAACAGTCTGATAATTTACCAAGAGTGGAGAAGTCGAGAGAGGTGGTGGTGAAGCAGAGCTGGGAGCTGTCAGTGTAAATGTGATAAGTGACAGTGTTTTCAGATGATGTCACTGTTTGGAACAGGTTAATGAAAAATAAGAGGAGACCAAGTCTGGATCCTTTGGGGACACCAGAGGTGACTCTGTGAGTGGAAAGGGAAGACATTGCAAGTGATTCTCTGGCGATGATTAGATAGAGAAGAATGGAACTAGGAGAGAGCAGCCCCACCCAGCTGGACGACAGGGGAGAGGCGAAGGTGCAGAATGATGTGGTCAACCTTGTCAAAGGCTGCAGACAGGTCGAGGACGAGAAGGGAGAGTTTATCTTAGTCACAGTCACATAGGATGTCATTTGTGACTTGGATAAGAGCTGTTTCAGTACTGTGACAGGGGCAAAAACATGATTGGAGGGATTCAGAGATGGAGTTCTGGGAAAGATGGGCAGGGATTTGGGAGGTGACAACAAGGACTTTGGAGAGGAAAGAGAGACTGGAGATGGGGCAGTAGTTTGGAAAGACAGTGGGGACAAAGATTTGTTTTTTGAGAAGGGTATAATGATGGCAGATTTAAAGGAGAGAGGGACAGTACCTGAGAGAGAAAACTGTTATCATAGTCAGTGAACATGGGGAAGTTGAGTGATCAGTAGTTTAGTTGCAACAGGGTTGATGAAGGAGGTGGGTTTCATGGACAAGATGAGCTCTGAGAGGGCCTGAGGGGAGATGGGAGAGAAACTACAGAAAGATGAGAGTTCAAGGCTCGGGTAATGGGGAACTTTAGGGAGGGCGAGTGGAAGGGAGGGAAGCAGCAGAGGCAGCTGATCGGATTATCTCAATCTTAGTGACAAAGGAGCTCCATGAGATCCTCACACCGGTTGCTGGGGGTGAGGATGGAGGCTAGGGGAGAGGGAGAGCACTTCAAAATGAAGTAACTTGTGTTAGAGATATTAAAAAGATTCAACACATTGTGTCTTTAGCACAAAACTAATTTATGTGACATTTATCCAGAATATTAGCCCCTCTAAGTGGTCTGTAGTTTATTAACATCAGCAGAAACAGATCCCAGGGAACATGGTTCAGTCCTGGATGTGATTAATAGCAAATTCCCAGCACTTTAGTTACTTGTGAACTTGCTGGTGTCTCAGCAGGTTGGATGAGGTAGTGAATCCCTTCCCACACTGGAGGCAAGTGAATGGTCTCTCCCCAGTGTGAACTCGCTGGTGTGCCAGCAGGTTGGATGAGGTAGTGAATCCCTTCCCACAATGGGGGCAGGTGAATGGCTTCTCCCCAGTGTGAACTCGTTGGTGTGTCAGCAGGTGGGGTGAATGACTAAATGCCTTCCCACACTGGGGGCAGGTGAATGGCTTCTCCCCAGTGTGAATTCGTTGGTGTGCCAGCAGGTTGGATGAGGTAGTGAATCTCTTCCCACACTGAGGGCAGATGAATGGCCTCTCCCCAGTGTGAATTTGCTGGTGTCTCAGCAGGGTGGATAACTGAGTGAATCCCTTCCCACACTGGGGGCAGGTGAATGGCTTCTCCCCAGTGTGAACTCGCTGGTGTCTCAGCAGGTGGGATGAGGTAGTGAATCTCTTCCCACACTGAGGGCAGATGAATGGCCTCTCCCCAGTGTGAATTTGCTGGTGTCTCAGGAGGCTAGATAACTGAGTGAATCCCTTCCCACACTGGGGGCAGGTGAATGGCCTCTCCCCAGTGTGAACTTGCTGGTGTGTTAGCAGGCTGTGTGACTCAGTGAATCCCTTCCCACACTCAGAGCAGGTGAACAGTCTTTCCCCCGTGTGAACTTGCTGGTGTCTCAGCAGGTGGGATGACTGAGTGAATCCATTCCCACACTGGAGACAGATGAATGGCCTCTCCCCAGTGTGAATTCGCTGGTGTACAGTGAGTTGGGATGATCCCCTGAACCCAGTCCCGCATTTAGAGCACTTAAATGGTCTCTTGTCAGTGTGAACACATTGATGGGACATCAGCTCCCAGGAACTTTTATAGCACTTCCTGCAGTCTGGGCATTTAAAAGGTCTCTCTTCACTGTGAACTCGCTGGTGGCTCAGCAGGTGGGCTGAAAGAGTAAATCCCTTCCAACAATTTGAGCAGGTGAATGACCTCTCCCCAGTGTGACTGCATCGATGCTCTTCCAGCTCAGATGGGAATCTGAATCCCTTCCCACAGTCCCCACGTTTCCATGGTTTCTCCCCGATGTGGCTGCGCTTGTGTCTTGACAGGCCAGATGATCAGTTGAAACCTCGTCCACACACAGGACACATGTACGGTTTCTCTCCACTTTGAACGGTGCTTTTTCCTTCCACATTCAAAATCAAATGATATTCAAGTTACGATAAATCGGGTGAATGTCAGATTCTGCTGTGATGTTTTGTTTCTGCTTCCTGGCTGCAAATCCTCTCCTTCGAATCCCCTGTGAAACTGATTTAAAACAGAAAAAAGGAAGTGAGAGAGAACCCACAAAAACACAAAGGCAGGTTGAGCTGAATGAATCTGGTAATTTGTGGGGCCGGCATGAGGAAAAAGTGACCATGATGCTAGATTGTCATAATAACCCAACTGGTTCACTAATGTCCTTCAGGGAATGGAACCTGCCACCTGGTCTGGGTCTACACAAGACTCTGCCTCCATGGGATGAAAGAGAGAGGTGGGAGGATCAGGGGGTGAAGATGTGTTTAATACATCTTCAGCTCAACCAGAACTTTGGCAGAATATCCCAAACCCTCAACGTCCCACGACCTACGACCTAGAAGGACGAAGGTGTCAGTGAAACCATCACTTCCAACTCACACACTGTCCTAACTTGTCTGACATCCAGTACTGGACGAGCAGAAATTTCCTCCATTTAAATGTTGGGAAGATGAAAGCCATTGTTTTCAGTCCCTGCTACAAACTCCACTCCCTAACCACCAACTCCATCCCTCTTGCAGCTCTCTGAGGCTGAACCAGACTGTTCACAATCTTGTTGTCATATTTCAGCCCAAGCTGAGCTTCTGACTACAAATCACTAAAAGCACCCATTTCCACCTCAGTAAAATCACCCAACTGTGTTCCTGCCTCAGTTCATCTGCTGCTGAAACTCATCCATTCCTTTGTTCCCTATAAACTGAACAATTCGTCTGTGCTTCTTGTCGGCCTCCCAGATTCAACTCCATAGAAACTGGAGGTCACCCAAAACTCAGCAGCTCATGTCCTTACTTGCACCAAGTCTTGTTCACCATCGTCCCCTGTGCTCCCTGATGGTCGTGGTCGTCTCCAGCCCTTCAGCCTTCCAGGATTATCTGAGATCATCTAATTCTGACCCACCCCTAGCTCCAATTCCTCCCGTGCATCCACAATCTCCTCCAGCCTCCTCAGCTACCTGTTCCACCCCAGTCCGTCTCCACCAGCCGTACTGAGCATGCTCTGAGCACAGCCCAGCCCCCATGCCGGTGCTCTGGGTTCCTGTTCTCATTGATAGGGGGCTTTCTGACCCATGAGGCATTCTGGGTAATCCTACCGCCATTGAGGCCAATCAGCGAACAGACAATTTTTTTCAACACCGGCTCTGAAGAAGGGTCATATGGACTCGAAACGTTAACTCTGTTTGTCTCTCCACAGATGCTGTTAGACCTGTTGAGCTTTTCCAGCAATTTCTGTTTTTGTTTCAGATTTCCAGCATCTGCAGTTTTTTGCTTTTGCCTCAGGCAATTCTTTTTCCCCAGTTGGTAAATCAGAAGATCCATGAATGAGGGGGATATTGGACAGGAAGTATAATGAGAGGTTCAGACACTTTATTAAATACTCACAGCAGAAGCACATTAATCTGATCGGAGATCACTTCCACACGAGCAGCCAGCGGAGTGGAGCCTCTGGAGATTCTGGTCCCTTTCCCATCAGTATTTACAGGAGCTGGGACATGGAAAAGAGTCTCAGTAAAATCAGGGATTTATTTGTTCACTGTTTTAAAATGGGTCTGGGCTCACACTCAAAGTTTGTGCAGCCTGTGATTCCCTGGGATTATTAACCCTCCCCTTCCAGACCCTTTGGGCTCTCTATTGTTTCTCAATATCCTCCCGGCCCTGTGACTCCCGAGGTTTATTAACCCTCCCTCTCCAGGCCCTTTGGACCGTCTAATGTTGGACTCTGTATTGCTTTTCAATGTCCTCCTGGCCTTGTTGTATCTGATCCAATAAAAACCCTCCTTACATCACACAGGGAACAGCTTTAGACATGTTCTGACTTTTCACCTCAATCTTATTCTGCTGAATGATCTCATTGACCGTTCCCTTTCTCTCGATCAGTCCGTCCACCATCTCTTTTCTGGATTTCACTCCTTCTTGTTGTTCCAGGATTTCATCTCTCTGCCTTTTATTTCTTTTACTGAAGATTCTTGTCCATTGCTGCCTCACAGCCTCGTCCTGTTCCCACATATTCTCCATGTCTAAGTGCTTCCCAGCGGCCGTGCCAGCCGTGGCCCCTATTCCAGCCCAGTCACTGATCCCTCTCTTCCCTCCACCCTTTTTACTGGTGTCACTATCACAGGGACGATCGTGGTGTTTTGCAAAACTGCCTTAACGCCGGGGTCATGGCTACTGGTGGTCACAGTCCACCCATCTCTCTCCCTGCATTCTGACTTCTGAAATCCCCGGATAATTCCCTTATCATCTGAACATCAAGGTGCTTGAAGATGGGATGATATAATCTTGGGGACGGGTGTGTGGTATTCAAGGCAAATAGTACAGGAACTATTTTAAATCTTGTATCACTATATAGGCTTTCTGAGTATGGGTGATGATTAAACCATTTGTGGGACCAATTTCTTATGGCAGAACAGATTAAGGGGTAGTCAGTGAAGCATATGGGGCCTTGGGCTTCATAAATAGAGGTACTGAGTATAAAAACAGAGGCATTATTTTGGCATTTATAATGAAGGCAAATGGAATTTTGGCATTTTTTGCAAAAGGAAGAGTACAAAAATAGGGAAGTGTTGTTGCAACTGTACAAGGCTTTGGTGAGACCGCACCTGGAGTACTGTGCACAGTTTTGGTCCCCTTACTTGAGGAAGGATTTAGTTGCACTGGAGGCGGTTCGGAGGAGGTTCACTAGATTGATTCCAGAGATGCGGGGCTTGTCTTATGAGGAGAGATTGAGCAGTTTAGGCCTATACTCGCTAGAGTTTAGAAGGATGAGAGGAGGTCTAATTGAGGTATATAAGATGCTAAAGAGGATAGACAATGTAGACGTGGAGCGGATGTTTCCCCTTGTGGGGCATTCTAGAACAAGAGGCCATAGTTTGAGGCTAAGGTGTGGTAGATTTAAATCAGAGATGAGGAGGAATTACTTTTCTCAAAGGGTCGTGAATCTATGGAATTCACTATTCCAGAGTGCAATGGATACCGGGACACTGAATAAATTTGAGGAGATAGATTTTTAATTAGTAATGGGTTGAAAGGTTATGGGGAGAAGGCGAGAAATTGGAGTTGAGGCCGAAATTAGATCAGCCATGATCGTATTGAACGGCTGGGCAGGCTCGAGGGGCTGAATTGCCTATTCCTGCTCCTAGTTCTTATGTTATAGAGTTTTGGTTAGGTCACAACTAGAATATTGCATCCAGTTCTGGTCCCCAGTCTTTAGGAAGAATGTGAGGGGCCTTGATAAGGTGCAGAGGAGATTTACCAGAATGGTTCCAGGGATGAGGGATTTTAGCTACAAGGTTAGGCTGGAGAAGCTGGGGTTGTTCTCTTTGGAGCAGGGGAGATTGAGGGGAGATTTGATAGCGGTGTACAAGATTATGAAAGGTTTAGAATAAAGTAGACAAAGGAAATCCTTTTCCATTAGCTGATGGTACAAGGATACAGGTTTTGGGAAAGAGAGGATATGAGGAAGAACTTTTTTCACAGCAAGTAGGGTCATGTGATTTGTCCAACAAATGTGTAGCTAGCGCAGGGGAATAAATTCTAAGGGAGGAGTTTCCTAGGAAGTGGTTGTATGAGGGGCTGGCTGGATACAAGCAGCCACACAAGCTCTTGTCTAAATAAAGCTTAATTTGTTTGACTAAAAAGCCTCTGAGAGCATGTTTCTACAATAATAACCTGGAACTCAGCCCAGGAGGGTGGTGGAAGTGGAGACGATTAATCATTTCAAAAGGAAAGTGGATGTTATACTGCCAGGATTTTATCAAGGATTTGACCATGTTAAGTGCATGCTGGAGCCTGAGTTTCCGGTCATTTATCATTTAACTTCTCCGCCCCACTCCCACTCTGACCTCTGCATCCTTGGCCTCCTGAACTGTTCCAATGAAGCTCAAGGGGAGTTTGAGGAACAGCAGCTCATCTTTCGAATCGTCACTTTACAACCTTCCAGACTCAGCATCGAGTTCAGCAGTTCCTGCACCAACAGAGAGTTGTCAGGATCTGGAACGCTCTTCCTGAAAAGGTGCTGGAACCTGATTCTATGTTTAGTCTCCGCCCAATCATCCTAGATTCCCCAACCAGTGGATAGAATTTCTCTCTATCAGCCCAATCAGTTCCAATTAATAACCCAAAAACTTTGATCAAATCACCTCTTCATCTTCTAAATTCCCGGGTTTCCGGGATTACAACGCTCATAGTGAGGTGCTGGATTTTGGCAGAAGGGATAGGGAGAGGGAAAATATAATTCATGGCTCAGTTCTAAAGAGTGTGCATGGACAGAGGGACCCGGGGTTCATGTGCTTTGATCTCTGAAGGTGACAGGATGTATTAAGAGAGAAGTTAGTAAAGCCGATTGGATCTTGAGCTACATAAATAGTGACATTGAGACCAAAAACAGGAAACTATGCTGAATCTTTACAAAGCTCTGGTTAGGCTCCAATTTGAGTTTCTTCTGGTCACCCGAAGTTAGCAAGGATGTGAAGGTCCTTGAGAAGGTGCAGAGGAGGTTTACCAGAATGGTTCCTGCAAAGGAGGTTGAGGTGGGATTTGATTGAGGTGCACAAGGTTCTGGCAGGTTTAGATAAGGTGGGCAAAGAAAAGCTGTTCCCATCAGCTGATTGTACAAGGACTCGGGGACACAGATTTAAGGCTTTGCGTAAAAGGTACGGGAGATGTGATGAAGAATGTTTTTACACAGTGAGTGGTAATGACCTGGAGTTTACTGCCTACGAAGGGAGGTGGAAACGGATATGATGAATGATCTCAAAAGGAAATTGGACAGACACGTGAGGGAAATAAACCTGCAAGGATATGGGGATAGAGCAGGGGCAGGGGAATGGGATGACTGGATTGCTCCAGAAATCTGGCATGGACTCAATGGGCTGAATGGCTTCCTCTGTGCCATAATGACTCTTTTGTGTAATCTTCTGCTGTAATTTAACCCTTGGAGTTTGGATATCACTCAGGTAAAACTGTGCTACACTCCCTCCTGGTGTTTTTCCAGTCACATTGATATCTGAAATTTTCTCCCACAAACAGAACAGACAAACCTTCCACATTCAGATGCTGCTTATATTGAGTTTCTGATGAATCGAGTGAATCTGTCAGATCTTGTTGTGATGTTTGGCTTGAGTTTCCCGTCTATCAATCCTCCAATTCCAGTGCCCTGTAAGTTTACAGAAACCATCACTGTCAGTCTAGGACAGAAATTCACAATATTCTCTCCTCTAGGGTTGCCAACTCTGATTAAATGGAGGCTCCATCACATGACTTGTCCCTATGCTCCAGCCATTAGTCGGCCAACACATCCTTCCTTGTGACACACTGCCTTCTCAGGCCAATTGGAAAGCAAAATGCCTCGTGACGCAATTGGATGATGATTTGTCCCACTTTCAATATTTTTATAAAGAGAAACATTCAAAGAAAATTACAAATTAAAACAATCTTTTTAATGCCCTTAAGATATTTCTCCAGAGCTGCACACAGCAATGTCCTGGAGATTGATCTTCAGCTCCTGGAAACTCCAGTCCAATCCTGGAAGGTGGCAACCCACTCTTTGTCTGTCTCCTGATCCAGGATCACAGCGCATGCGCCCTGCTGTACCGGGCCTGTGAACGGCAGGCGCCCCGTAGCTCATAGACCTTTCGGTGCTAATGCGGGACCGGTAACTTTTTATTCGGGGTTCGAAGCCTCCACGTAGTATTTATGAAGCCCCCCGCCCATTCCGCTGGCTCTAATCCTCCCCGCTCACCCACCGACTCCATTACTCAACTGCACTCGATTATTTCTTCCGCATTCCTTGCAGCGCCATTGACAGTCTGCATTGCGCATGCTCTACTCTCAATGGGGAACTGCGCCTGCGCGGGGCGCGCCTGTCGTGTGGATAGGGCACATTCTTACCCGCAGTGAATGCTGGGTCAGAGCGACGCCATTGAGATCAGACATTTTTTAGTAGAACATTGTGATTTGCGATCAGAATTCCGATTACAATTGGAGCCATTTGTCCAAGTTACAAATTTACTAAATCAATTGATACAGCAACTAAAGAGCACGGGTCCTCCACCATAGTTTTGTCCTGGGTGTGATTAACAGCAGAACAAACCCCTACAGTTAGATGTGGACTCACTGGAGTCTCAGCAGGTGGGGTGAACAAGTGATTTTTTTTCCATAGTCATAAGTGTTAAACTATCCCTCGCGAATAAGAATGGACTAGTCGTAGATCAAAAGTTGGAGTGTTAACCAGGGGGCAAACTGAGTGAATGCCTTTGCACACACAATGAGTCTGATTCTCCTCCCTCAAATGTGAATGTGCTGTTGCGTCAGTAAGTGGGATGACTGAGTAAATCCTTTTCCACATTCGGCTTTCAAATTATCTTTGCACGGTGGGGTTTTATCTAAGAATTTCCAGCTCAGGCGGTAATCACAAATCCTTCTGGTGGTTAGTTTCACAATCTTTTTTAAAATTCATTCATGGGATGTGGGCGTCGCTGGCTAGGCCAGCATTTATTGTCCATCCCTAATTGCCCTTGAGAAGGTGGTGGTAATCTAGCTTCTTGAACCACTGCAGTCCATGTGGTGTAGGTACACCCACAGTGCTGTTAGAGAGGGAGTTCCAGGATTTTGACCCAGCGACAGCGAAGGAACGGCAGTATATTTCCAAGTCAGGATGGTGAGTGGCTTGGATGGGAAGTTGCAGGTGGTGGTGTTTCCCAGGGATCTGCTGTCCTTGCCCTTTTAGATGGTAGTGGTCTTGGGTTTAGAAGGTGCTGTCTAAGGTGAGTTCTTGCAGTGCATCTTGTAGATGGTACACACTTCTGCTACTGTGCGTCAGTGGTGGAGGGAGTGAATGTTTGTGGATGGGGTGCCAATCAAGTGGGCTGCTTTGTCCTGGATGGCGTTGAGCTTCTTGAGTGTTGTGGGAGCTGCACTAATCCAGGCAAGTGGAGAGTATTCCATCACACTCCTCACTTGTGTCTTGTAGATGATGAAGTCAGGAGGTGAGTTATTGCCACAGGATTCCTAGCCTCTGACCTGCTCTTGTAGCCACAGTATTTATATGGCTAATCTTGTTCAGTTCCTGGTCAATGGTAACCCCCAGGATGTTGATAGTGGGGGATTCAGCAATGGTAATGCCATTGAATGTAAAGGGGTGAAGGTTAGATTCTCTCTTGTTGAAGATGGTAATTGCCCAGCACTTGTGTTGCAAATGTTACTTCCCACTTGTCAGTCAAGCTTGGATGTTGCCCAGGTCTTTCTGCATTTGAACATTGACTGCTTCAATATCTGAGGAGTCGCAAATGATGCTGAACATTGTGCAGTCATCAGTGAACCTCCCCATTTCTGACCTTGTGATGGAAGGAAGGTCATTGATGTAGCAATTGAGGTAGTGTCCGAGGCCCAACCGGCAGTGATGTCCTGGAGCTAAAATGACTGACCTCCAACAACCACAACCATCTTCCTTTGTGCTAGGTATGACTCCAACCAGCAGAGAGTTTTCCCTGATTCCCATTGACTCCAGTTTCACTAGGGCTACCTAATACCACACTCGGTCAAATGCGGCCGTGATGTCAAGGGCAGTCACTCTCACCTCACCTCGGGAGTTCAGTTCTTTTGTCATTGATTGAACCAAGGCTGTAATGTGGTCAGGAGCTGAGTGGCCCTGGCGGAACCCAAACTGGGCATCAATGACCAGATTATTGGGGCTGGAGACTGATGGGGCAGTAATTGGATGGGTTTGATTTGTCCTGCATTTTGTGTACAGGAAATACCTGGGGAATTTTCCTCATTGCCAGATGGATGCCAGTGTTGTAGCTGTACTGGAACAGCTTGGCTAGGGACGTGGAACGTTCTGGAGCACAAGTCTTCAGTACTATTGCTGGAATATTGTTTGGGCCCATAGCCTTTGCAGTATCCAGTGTCTTTAGCTCTTTCTTGATGTCACATGGAGTTCATTTCAGCACTCTCCAGTTAAAGAAAAGCAAAATACTGTGGATGCTTCAAATCTTAATTAAAAACAGAAAATTTTGGAAATACTCAGCAATTCTGGTAGCATTTGTGAAGAGAGAAACAGTTTACATTTCAGGCCCATGATCTTTCATCAGAACTGGACTGCATCTGTGCACAGATTTAAATATTAATCTTCTGTCTCCATCCACAGATATGCTGAGTATTTCCAATGTTTTCTGTTTTTAATCTCTGGTTTGAAATGTTGCTCTGGAACTGCATATTAAATTTATTAGCGACTAAATGATATTTATTCTCATTCTGTCTGCAAGTGGAAACATCTTCCACTTGTCTACCCTGTCAAACCCTTTCATAGTCTTAAAGGATCAGGTCATCCTTCATTCTCTTTTCTAGAGAAAACATTTACAGCCTGTCCAGTCTTTCTTAATTGGTGTCACCTGCCAGTTCTGGCATCATTCTAGTATTTTTTTCTTGCATCTTCTCCAGTCCTTTTAGATGTATCTTATAATATGGAGACCTGAGCTAATCTGAGCAGCAAACTCACCATTGTCCCCAAAAGCGCGTATGTTTCAGTATTTTACTAATTTTCCCATGAGATGAATATAAAATGGGATGGAATAACCAGATCTAATGAGCCAGACTGTAACATTTTGCAGTAATTACAAAGTTGTCTCTTCTCCTTACAGTGAAACGGTGGCTGTTTTACTCTTAATCTGTCAATTATGACATTAAGAATAACGTGTCAGAGAAAGACAAGATTTCAGTGCTGTTACACTAGGCCAGACTAAAGTTCAGTTAATATGATTGCCGAGCAGTGATTGGGAGCAGTTGCAAGTTATTCTCTGTCTTGAATATATTCCAGATGCAAATCCATGAAAGTTTAGATACTGGAGAATCAATGGTTTGGAGATAGGGAGGAAAAGTGGAGTTAAGGAGGAAGAGCATTTAATGGTGTAGAGGCTCAAGTGGCCATATCTTCTCCTGCTGCTCCTATTTCTGGTTTTTTTATGAACATCATTTTGAATCATTTCCGTGCGAGCACAGCAGATGCTGCACCCACCCTTTCACCTCCTCCCTTCCTACATTCCCGGCCCTCAATACGCTTTTCAGGTGACACAGTGATTTCCTTGTACTTGTTGCAGTTTAGCATCGTGTTTTCATTACTCATGATGCCGTCTCTCCTACACTGAGGAGATTAAATCAAATTGGGTGACTGCTTTGTGGAACATCACCATTCAGTTTGCACATGTGATACTTCTGATCATTTACTATTTTAGTTCTCTGTCTCACTTCAGTTCTGACCTCTCTGTCCTCAGCCTCCTGCACTGTTCCAATGAATCTCAAAGGCAACTCGAGGAACACTGTTCATCATTGATTAGACACTTTGCAACCTTCTAGACTCAACATTCATTTCAACAATTTCAGATCATAACCACCACTCCCATTTTTTCAGACAGTAGGTGCTTGTAACTGTTCTGCTGTTATCATTCAGACCTCCTCTGGACCTGTCTTTTGTCTCTTCACTTGTCCCATTAGTTTATTTACTTGTCTTCTTATCACCCAGTGTTGCCTTGCATCATCTGCTTTTTCATTTAATCACTCCAGCCTTCCATCCTATCACAAGACCGTTTGTTCTTTTCTCCTTTCCCCTTCTCATTTCCCTGACTCCGTAAATGCTGGAAAACAACTAAATCTCTAAATTCTTCCAGCTTGGATAAAAATTTAGCGACCTGAAACATTTACTCTGTTTCCCTCTCCACTCCACTCCATCTCCAGCTCTAATTCCCGAACAGAAAATGCTGCCAAGAATCAGCAAGTCAGGCTGAGTCTGTGGCCGCTCTCAGCGTCTGAAACCATCACAATGCCTGGGTGATTGACGGCAGCTCCGGACCAATAGGAAGAGTGGGCGGCACTGGAAGACCGTGCGGGACTAGCTGGTCCTCCAACCAATCGGAATGAAGGACGGGTGCCACCTGATCATCCTTCCGGCTGGCGCCCTGCGCGCAGGCGCAATGTTGTTGTGACTGAAGTCTGGGGCTTGCGGGAGCTGAAGGAGGAAGGATGGGGGGACAAGGTGAAAATCTGGGTAACTGAGGAGAGGAATGGAGCCGGAGAGTGGACTGGATGCTGCATAAACGCTATGCCTCGGTCTCTAAACCCGAATGAGAAGCTGCCGGACCCGCGTTTGCACCAAATCGAGCAAACCTGCGACCTCCTCCGGTCACAGGCCCGAGTTAACGGCCGCCATCTTTCTAGGGTCAATGTGCAGCAGTGCGCATGCGCAGTTATCCCTGTCTCTGACAGCAGGAGGAGAGAATATTGTGCATTTCTATCCTAGACTGCCAGGGATGGATTTTGGAAACTCCTTTTACAGGGGGCTAGAAGGGGAGGATTTACACACAGCAAACTAAAACCAAGGGAAATGTTTGTCTCTTCTCAGTTTCTATCCTGGATTGACAGTGATGAATTTTGTAAACCAGAATAAATACTTCTGTTATGAAAGATTGAACAGGGTGGAGCTTTCTTTTTCCTTCAGAAAATGGAAGAGTTAGCAGTGAGCTGATAGAGGTCTTCACAATGATCAATGGGTTAGACGCGGTAGATATGGAGAAAATGTTTTCACTTGAAATTTCTTGAGTGGTTACAATGTGAAACACATAGGAAACCATTGAGATAATTTTGAAAGGAAACTAGATGAGTACGTGAGGGAAATGGGAATAGAAAGATAAGCTGAAAGGATGAGATGAGGTGCATGGAATGGGAGGAGAAGCATGTGGTATATAAAAACCAGCATAGTCGTTGGACAGAATGGCCTTTGTTTTTTTGAATATTCTGAGTATTTCAATGTAAACTCCTTTTACAGGGTATTCAGAGGGTTGGATTTGCAGATGGGAAATTCAAACCAAACATTATGTCAAGATCTGATAGAGTCACTCGATTCATCAGAACCTGAATATCATCGGCCTTTGAATTTGGAAGAAGAAATGTTTGTCTGTAAGGAAAGATTTTAAACAACATTGCGACTGGAATAGCACTGAGACATACACACATGAGTGAGAGGGTTCCAGTGCAATGATTGGAAAGAGTTTTAACCAGCCTGAAAAAAAAGTGCACCATTCACAGCAGGGAGAGACTGTACACGTGTTCTGTGTGTGGATGAGGCTTCAACTGATTATCAAACCTAGAGAGAAACAAGGACACCCACACCATGGAGAAACCATGGAAATGTGGGGACTGTGGGAAGGGATTCAATTACCCATCTGAGTTGGAAACTCATCGACGTATTCACACTGGGGAGAGGCTGTTCACCTGCTCTGTGTGTGGGAAGGGATTCACTCAGTCATCCAGCCTTCACACACACCAGCATGTTCATACTGGTGACAGGCCATTCACCTGCCTTGAATGTGGGAAGGGATTTAATGCATTATCAACCCTCCAGACTCACCAGCAGGTTCACTCTGATCAAAGACCATTTAAATGTTCTGACTGTGAGAAGAGCTTTAAAAGCAGAAAGGATCTACTGATACACCAACGCTCTCACACTGGGGAGAGGCCGTTCACCTGTGCAGTGTGTGGGAAGAGATTCACTCAGTCATCCCACCTCCTGACACACCAACTTGTTCACACTGATAAGAGACCTTTTAAATGTTCTGACTGTGAGAAGAGCTTTAAAAGTAAAAAGGATTTACTGAACCACCAACGCACTCTGACTGGGGAGAGACCATTCACCTGCTCCGTGTGTGGGAAGGGATTCACTTGTTCATCCCACCTTCTAACACACCAATTTGTTCACACTGATAAGAGACTATTCCATTGTTCTGACTGTGAGAAAAAATTTAAAAGCAAAAAGGATCTTCTGAAATACCAACATACTCACTCAGGGGAGAGGCCATTCACCTGCTCTATCTGTGGGCAGGGATTCACTCGGTTAGCCCACCTGGTGAGACACCATCGAGTTCACACTGGGGAGAGGCCGTTCACCTGCTCTGAGTGTGGGCAGAATTATTGATTCATCCAACCTTCTGAAGCATCAGCGATTTCATTCTGGGGAGAGACCATACACTTGCCCCTTGTGCAGGAACAGATTCACTCAGTCATCCCATCTCACTACACACCAGCTTGTTCACACTGATCAGAGACCTTTTAAATGTTCTGACTGTGAAAAGGGATTTAAAAGTAAACAGAATCTGCTGACACACCAGCGTATTCACACAGGGGAGAGGCCGTTCACCTGCTCCATGTGTGGGAAGGGATTTGCTCAGTCAAACAACCTGCTGAGACACCAGCAAGTTCACATGCGACAGCGGGGGTTGGATTCTGCTGTTATTGCTGCTGTTAATCACATCCAGTGCTGAATCATGTCTGGACGCCTGTTTCCAGTGGGGCTCCACAGTTTTGTGGTTTATAGCAATGATTTAGACTTAAATGTGGGGACCATGAGTAAGAAGTTTGCAGGTGATCCCAAAGTTGTTTATGTGTTTAACAATGAGGAATAAAGCCATAGACTGCAGGAAGATATCAATGTACTGTTCAGATGGACAGGAAAATGGCAAATGGAATTCAATCTTGAGCAATGTGAGATAATGAATTTGGGAGGGCAAACAAGACAAGGGAATGAACAATAAATGGGTTAATGCTGAGAAGTGTAGAGGAACAGAGGGACCTTGGAGTGCATATCCACAGATCCCTGAAGGTGGCTGGACAGGTAGATCAGGTGGTCAAGAAGGCATTTGGGACATTTTCCTTTCTTGGCTGAAGTCTAGAATATACGAGCAGGGAGATTATGCTGGAATCGTACAAAACACTAGTTAGAGCACAGCTAGAGTACTGAGTACAGCTCTGACACTGCATTACAGGAAGGATGTTCTCACACCAGAAAGGGTACAGAGGAGATTTACGATTTACAGGATTGAAGAAATTCAACTATGAGGAAAGATTGGATCAGCTGGGGTTATTTTCTATGACTGAGGGGAGATTTAATTGATGTGTATGAAATTATGAGGGGCCCAGAATGAGTGGACAGGAAGGACCTTTTTCTCTTAGCAGAGAAATCAATAACCAGAGGGAGGGTACAGTTTAGAATTAAAATAATTGGCAGAAGGAATGAAAGGGGGAGGGAGAAATCATTTCAGCCAAAGGGTGGTGCAAGTCTGGAACTCACTGTCTGATTGGGTCGTACAGGCAGAAACCCTCATTGCATTTAACAGAAAGACTTGGATATGCAGTTGAATTACTGGAACATACAGGGTGACAGACTAAGATCTGCAAAGTGGGATTGGCTGAATAGCTTTATTTCAGCCAGTTCAGACACGATGGGCCAAATGGCCTTTTTCTGTACCAGAACTTTCTGATGCTTTTACTCTGACAGTTGGAGCTTGTTTTTGATGATGTTAATAACCTCGCTAATTGGACTGGAGTTTAATATTCTGGATAAATGTGAAATAAAACAGCTTTGTTTTCAACACGTTGTAGATTTTTGTCTTTCCCACCTGAGTGTTTAACATCACCTGGCTGGACCTGTGAAAGGACAATCTGGGGGAGGATCATACGACAGGAACAGAACTTCAACCTGGACACAGTCTTTCAGGGTCATACTGACAGGGTCTTTCTCATCTCCCTTCACTGACGACAAAGTCCCCATGTGGGTTAATCCTGGGGTATGTAAGAAATGTGTCCCAGCTGCTGTCTTCCATGGTTCAGAGCTCCTAGACACGGAACAGAAGGCTCCTTTACAACTGTGTTTAGAGTCAGGAAGAACAACGGTGAATGTTGGAAATGTGCTGTCAAATCAGAGATTGGTGTAAAGTTGTGATCTGTTTCTGACTAAAAGTGAAACAGCAGGTTTAAGTTTAAGAGAATGACTGTGGTAATTATTCCATGGAGATTTAATGTGTTTTTGTGGCAGTCCTGAATCTAGCATTTTAAAGCTGGTGTTAGTACATTTAAAATAAACCAATTTAAAACTGGGAACATCTAACTGGAGGATTCGCAGAAGCCTGTTAACTTCTGGGACAATCATTCAGCAGACATTTGATCTCCAGATAAAGGAGGACCTGCAGCGTGTTTTCAGAAATTCCCTGTTTTATTAATGTGTGTGTGTGTTAGACACCAGGATAACTAAAACCATATGCCTTGGAACATCCCCAAGGGTGCATTCCTGATAGTTACCCTGAGATCACTCCCGCTGTGGAACTCCACCACTGACCCTGCTGAAGATTGTAGGCTCAGGGAGTGGGGCCTCCAGGAGTGGACTGTAAGAAAGGTGGGTTTCAGTATCCTGACTAATATATGGTGAGGAACCAGAGGAATCCTTACTGGGAACTGTCTGCAGTTTTGTCTGTCAGTGTGGGTCTAGGGGCGAATGATTCCTGACTCCCTGAACTGCCTGACATTGAACCCAGTTTAGAACAAGATGGATTCAGTGTCCAGGAGAATGGGGACCAATATCACTCACAACTGAAGAAGACAAAAGCAGCCAGCTCTAATAATGACTTGGATGAAGGAACTGACTGTATTGTAGCCAAAATCACTGATGATACAAAACAAGTTGTGAGGAGGATACCAAGAGTCTGCAGAAGGACATGGATAGGTTACCTGAATAGACAAAAATTTGGCAGATGGAGCATCATGTGGGAAAATGGGAGCTTTCCCACTTTGGCGGGAAGAATATAAAAATAGAAAATTATTTAAAAGGCGAGAGACTGCACAATGCTGCAGTACAGAAGGATCTGGGTGTCATAGAATCATAGCCATAGAGCCATAGACTTATACAGCACAGAAACAGGCCCTTGGGCCCATTGTGATTGTGCTGGCCATTTTCCAGGACTTGGCCCATAGCCCTGTATGCTATGGCATTTCAAGTGCTCATCTAAATACTTCATGAATGTTGTGAGGGTTCCTGCCTCTACCACTCCCTCAGGTGTTCTTGTACATGAATCATGAAAAATTAACATGAAGGTTCAGCAAGTAATGAGGAGGACAAATGGGGTGTTGGCCTTTATTGGAAGGGGGGTGGAGTATAAAAAAGGGAACTTGCTACAAATACACAGGGCATTGGTGAGACAGCAGCTGGAGTACTTGTACAGTTTTGGTCTTCTTACTTAGGGAATGATATACTTACATTGGAATCAGTTCAGAGAAGGTTCATTAGGCCGATTCCTAAGATGAAGGGGTTGTCTTATGAGGAAAGGTTGAACAGGTTGCACCCATACTTGTTGGGATTCAGAAGAATGAGAGGTGAACTTACTGAAACATAGAAGATTCTGGGGGGGATGACAGTGTAGATACTGAGCAGATGTTTCCCGTCATGAGGAAATCTAGAGCTAGGGGACACAGTTTAAAACTACGGAGTCTCCCATTTAAGACAGAGATGAGGAGGAATTTCTTCTCTCAGGGGGTTGTCAGTCTTTGGAATTCTCTACCCCAGAGAGCAGTAGAGGCCAGGCCATTGAATATATTCAAGGCTGAATTAGACAGATTTTTGATCTACAAGGGAGTCAAGAGTAATATTTACTTGGATTTATCTAATATTATGGCCCTTACAGACATCAATACTTTATCCCCAGTTTTATTCAGGGTGGCAAGTGTCCATCTGATGGCACAGGACCTGTTCCATGTGAGAATGTGCAGGGGTGGGTGGGGGGTGTTAGTTTGTGTGCATGTGGATGTGTGTGCTTGTGTGTGAGAGAGCATATGGGTCTTTGTGTGTAGGTCTCTGAGTGTGTATGCTGCTTCTCATTAGCTGTAACACAAAACCTTCCTCTCTTTGAGCAGACGATGTTGGTTCTCAGAGAATCCCATCGAGTGATTTGAGTGGTACCATTCAGAGATTCTTCATCCAGGGTGAAACCATAGGCTGACCTTGTGCTGTGTAAAACCTGACACCGACACAACTAGGACCCACTTCGCCTGGAACAACATGAAGTGTCTGCTCCTTTCCAGATCCCTTCCTTTCCACACACTGTTATCCTCAGATAGTTCACAAATTCCTTGTGTACATCATCCTTAAGCACCCCTCTGGTCTCCAATTTAAATACTTCCATTGGTGATACTGACAGTTAGCAATGGGATTGCTGCTATCACAGAAATCTGTTCTGAAATACTGTCACTCTGACTTTAAGGCTTCCTGGAGTAAAACACTGATCAAGATCTTCCCACCGAACACCAATCCATATCCTCATCTGAGTTCTGGATTTTGTCTAATATAGAAAACCCCTTTTAAACTTATTCAGCATATCTCATCCATACACAAGAGTTTGCCTTTGAAATCAGTTCTTCCTTTATATTCTTTGTTGTTCTGAATGATGACAGTATTAACCTTGTCCCTAACCTATCCTAAACCTTCTGCCGGTTCATTTATTGAAACCAGGGAATCTCCTTGTTTTTTTTTTGCAAAAATATACTTTATTCACAAAATATCTTCAAACAACATTTCAAAACATTTCAAAATCACCAACACAAAAATACAAACAGGTTCAACTTTTACAACGTGTATCACGAAATCCATTGATACAAAAAATGAATATTACAATAATTTGCATACATTCATTTTGAGTTGTACAGCCCGAGGGGATTTAAACAGTTCCCAGCCCTCGGTGCACTGTGGCAGAAAGGTCTTAGGCAGCGATCCTTCCCCATTGCGCCTTTGCGGCGGCTGCCCCAAGCTTTAGTGCATCCCTCAGCACTTAGTCCTGGACCTTGGAATGTGCCTGTCTGCAACACTCGGTCGGGGACAACTCTTTGCGCTGGAAGAACAACAAGTTTCGGGCAGACCAAAGAGCGTCTTTCACCGAGTTGATGATCCTCCAGCTGCAGTTGATGTTTGTCTCGGTGTGTGTCCCTGGGAACAGCCCGTAGAGCACAGAGTCCTGTGTCACCGACCTGCTCGGGACAAACCTTGACAGAAACCACTGCATCTCTCTCCAGACCTTCTTTGCAAAGGCACAATCCACAAGGAGGTGAACAACGGTCTCTTCCCCACCACAGCCACCTCGCGGGCAACGTGCAGAGGGGGTGAGACTCCTGGCATGTAGGAAGGATCTGACAGGGAGGGCGTTTCTCACCACCAGCCAAGCTATGTCTTGGTACTTGTTGGAAAGTTCTGGTGATGAGGCATTCTGCCAAATGACTTTGACAGTCTGCTCAGGGAACCATCCCACAGGATCCACCCTCTCCTTTTCCCACAGGGCCTCTAAGACGTTACGTGCTGACCACTGCCTGATGGACATGTGGTCAAAGGTGTTTTTATGCATAAATTTTTCCACGAGGGACAGGTGGTACGGCACGGTCCAACTACTTGGAGCGTTCCGCGGCAGCGTGGCCAGACCCATCTTTATCAACACCGGGGACAGGTAGAACCTCAGCATGTAGTGACACTTGGTGTTTGCGTACTGAGGGTCTACACACCGCTTGATGCAGCCGCACACAAAGGTGGCCATCAGTATGAGGGCGATGTTGGGCACGTTTTTTTCCCCTTTATCTAGAGGCTTGTACATCGTGTCCCTGCGGACCCGATCCATTTTCGACCTCCAGATAAAGCGGAAGATGGCTCGGGTGATCGCCACCACGCAGGAGTGTGGAATGGGCCAGACCTGCGCCACGTACAGCAACAGCGAGAATGCCTCACATCTGATGACCAGGTTCTTACCCGCAATGGAGAGGGAGCGTCGCTCCCACATGCCCAGTTTCCTTTTCACCATAGACACTCGCTCCTTCCAGTTTCTAATGCTTGCTCTGGTCCCTCCGAACCATATACCCAGCACTTTCAGGCCATCAGCCCTGACGGTGAAGGGGACAAAGGATCGGTCAGCCCAGTTCCCAAAGAACGTGGCCTCGCTCTTCCCACAATTTACCTTTGCTCCCGAGGCTAGTTCGAACTGGTTGCAGATGTGGATCAGTCTGCGCACCGACAGCAGATCTGAGCAGAAAACGGCGACATCGTCCATGTACAGGGAGGCTTTGACCTGAGTGCCTCCACTGCCTGGGATTGTCACTCCTCTTATGCCCGGATCCTTCCTGATGGACTCAGCAAAGGGTTCTATGCAACACACAAACAGAACAGGCGAGAGAGGACAGCCCTGCCTGACTCCAGATTTAATAGGAAAGCTATCTGTTTCCCACCCATTGATTGAGACTGCGCTATTGATGTTAGTGTAGAGCAGTTGGATCCAATTGCGAATTCCCTCCCCAAACCCCATTTTGGAGAGCACATCCCCCATGTAGGTGTGCGATATTCTGTCAAAGGCCTTCTCCTGATCCAGGCTGATGAGGCAGGTATCCACACCCCTGTCCTGTACATAGGCAATCGTATCCTTGACCAGCACGAGGTTGTCAGAGATCTTCCTGCCCGTCACAGTGCAGGTCTGGTCAGGGTGGATCACCAATTCCAGAGCGGATTCGACCCGATTGGCGATGACCTTGGACAGAATCTTATAGTCCACATTCAACAGTGAAATGGGTCGCCAATTTCTAATTTCCTCCCTTTCCCCCTTGTGCTTGTAGATGAGGGTGATGATGCCTTTCCTCATTGATTCTGACATACTGCCGGCCAGGAGCATACTCTCGTACACCTCTAGCAGGTCTGGGCCGATCAAGTCCCACAGAGCCGAATACAACTCCGCCGGCAAGCCATCGCTTCCGGGAGTTTTACTCTTCTCGAAGGACTCAAGAGCCTTAGTCAGTTCGTCAGGAGTTAGCAGTTTGTCCAGGCTCTCCCGCGTACTGTCGTCTAAGACCTCCATGATAGAGGAAAGGAAGGACTGGGAGGCCGTGCTGTCTGTGGGCTTCACGTCATATAATCCGGCATAAAAGGATTTGCTGATCCTCAAGATGTCGGACTTTGATGACTTTACTGAGCCGTCTTCTTCCTTCAGGCTGCTGATCACAGAGCTCTCTCTGTGTACCTTTTGGAAGAAGAAACGTGAGCACGTCTCATCCTGCTCCACGGAGCGGACTCTGGAATGGAAGGTGATCTTGGAGGCCTCCGAGGCAAAGAGCGAGGCTTGCTGGCTCTTCACCTCTTGGAGTTCCTCCTTGACATCGACCCCCATCGACTGCAGCCGGAGCAGATTCTGCATGTTTTTCTGGAGTCGGGACATTTCCCTCTGTTCCTTTCTAGCTTTCTGGGTGCCTTTGAGGATGAAAAACCTCTTGATGTTTCCCTTGATCGCTTCCCACCAGTGTGTCAGGGACTCAAAGAGGGGTTTCACGGTTCTCCAACCTTTGTAATCCCTCCTGAGCTCCTCAGTGTTCTCCGGGGTCAGCAGTTGCATGTTTAGCTTCCATGCCCCCCTGCCCACCCTCTGGTCTTCCTTTAAGTGACAGTCCGCCAGTAGGAGGCAGTGGTCAGGGAAGAACACCGGCTTGATGTCGGTGGATCTGACTGTGAATGCACGGGACACAAACAGGAAGTCTATCCTGGAACGGATGGACCCGTCTGGCCGCGACCAGGTGTATCTACGCTGCGCTCCGTCTGCAGGGTTGCTGAAGATGTCGTGCAGCTTGGCATCCTTAACTGTTTCCATCAGGGATCTGGATGAAGCGCACAATCTGCTGTCGGCCCTGCTGGATCGTCCAGCTGCATCGATGATGCAGTTGAAGTCACCGCCCAGAATGACCGGCCTGGAGGTCGCCAGCAGCAGTGGGAGATGCTGAAAAACCTCCAGCTGCTCGACCCCTTGTGACGGGGCGTACACATTAAGTAACCGGAGTGGAGCATTCTTGTACATTACGTCTGCTACGAGGAGGCGTCCGCCCACCACCTCCTTAACCTCGGAGACGGTGAAGTTGCCTCCCCGCAGCAGAATACCCAGGCCGGAGGAGCGAGAGTCGTTTCCGCCCGACCAGATCGATGGCCCATGGGACCACCATCGTGACCATTACCTGTAGGAGCTGAGGTGTGGAATCGCACACTCCTGCAGAAACAACAGGTCAGCTTTAACCTTGGCAAGGTAGTCCAAGGTGGCAACACATCGCGTAGTAGATTTAATGCTACGCACATTTATGGATACAATCTTTACACCCATTTTAAAGTGTTTATTTTCTTACCAAACCAATTGTCTCTGAGGGCCCCAGACATTCAGTCTGCTCCTTCATACCCGTAGTGAACTCAAATTGCTTCACTTTGGACGGGCTGAGGAAACGGTCCTGAAACTCCCCATTGGAGATGTTCCGCTCAGTTGGCATCTGGGGGTTCGTGTAGAGAACGGGATATGAACTGTCCTCTGTTGGAGAAGCTTCTCCAATCCTCTCCCCATCTGGGGCGTTGCTGCTCCCGGCTTCCCGGAGCTGGGGTGCGCTGAGCGCCTCACCGTTCCAAGATTCCTGTGGTTGGGGTGGGCTGAGCGCTTCATCGCTCCCGGCTTCCCGGAGCTGGGGTGTGCTGAGCGCCTCACCGCTCCCAGATTCCTGGGGCTGGGGTGCGCTGGCCTCTTCGGGTTCTGGACAAAATTGGGGAGCGCTGGTCTCCTCTTTGTCTCCAATGTTCTGGAGCTCGGGGGTCTCGTCCTCCAACTCCCTAGAGCTTTGCCGCTTCTTCTGTGGGTGCCGCCCTGGCCCTTCTTCGTCCGAAGAGCTGCTTCCTTTGTCATCCGTGTCAGATGGGAGACGCCTCTTGCCACTTTTCTGGGAAATGGCTTGGTTCCTTCTTAGCCCCTTCTTCCGTTTGGCTCTTTTCACCAGCTGCAACTCCCCCTGCTGCTTTCCCACTGCTGCCTCCTCCTCCTCCATTGATTCACTCTCCTGAGGAGTGGGAGATTCAGGGGGCAGTGCTGTTGATAGAGGCAAATCTGTTGCCTCACTCTTTTCCTCCACCTTGTCTCTCTCTGTGTCTTCCTTGTTCCCGATGCTCTCACTGGGGGCCTTGATGGTTGGAGTGACACGAAGCATTTCTTTTGCTTCCCCCTCGTTGGCTTTGGCTGCCTGTGCGTAAGTACGGCAGCGTTTGGGGCAGGTCCTGCAGAGGTGATCTGCCTCGCCACACAGATTGCAGCACTTAGCCTGTTTGCAGTCTTTGGTCTGGTGCCCTTCCTGTTTGCAGTTCTTGCAGAGGACGGCGCTGCAGTTGGCCGCCACATGACCAGACTTGCCGCATGAGCGACAAAGTTTGGGTTGCCCACCGTAGACAAGGTAGCCACGGCTTCCCCCGATAGCGAATCTGGATGGAGGGTGGAAGATGGCTCCTTTGCCGTCGGTCTTGAGCGTGACCTTCACCTGGCGTTTGCATGTCTATATCCCCAAATCGTCTCTAACCGCGGTGCAGCTTCCCACCTTATCGAAGTGCCTGGTGAGGAAGGTGACCACGTTGGCGACAGGGACGAAGGGGTTGTATAGATGCACCGTCACCACACGGTCCCGTTGCAAAGGCAGAGCAACGAGCGGCTCCGCTGTCAGGATTTTCATCTCTGGCAGGTCACTCTTCTCCTTGAAAACCTTCAGGAGCTTGACGCAGTCTGCCACTCGCTGGAATGTCACGTCGAAGTATCCAGCGCTGGGGAAATCCTGCAGGCAGTAGACATCCACAGCCTCGAAGCCGCACACCTTCAGCAGGATCCTCCTGGTGAAAAGAGCCCGGTCCATATCTGCTCCTCCTTCTTCACTACCCTTCACTGTGACTCGGACAGTGTTAGGTACCCCATGATATGGGGTTTGATTGGTTATAGCCATTTTACCCTTCCCAGGCAGAATTTGTGATCAAGGTTTCTCCCCTGCCAGGTAAGTATACCCTAAACTCTCACATGGCAAGTATATCCTTTGTTAGGTAAGGAGACAAAACTTCACCCAATACTCCAGGTGTGATCTTACCAAGGCCCTGTATAGCTGCAGTAAGACATTCTTGTTCCTGTACTCAAGTCCTCTCGCAATGAAGGCCAGCATACCATTTGCCTTAACAGCTCGCTGCACCTGCATGCTTGCTTTCAGTGATTGGTGTACAAGGACACCCAGGTCCCTTTGTACATCAACATTTCCCAATGTATCACCATTTAAATAATACTCTGCCATTCTGTTTTTCCTACCAAAGTGAATAACTTCACACTAATCCATGTTATACTGCATCTGCTATGTATTTGCCCACTCACTCGACTTGTTTAAATCACCTTGAAGCCTCTAGACATCCTCCTCACCACTCACATTTCCACCTAGTTTTATGTGGTCAGCAAACTTGGAAATATTACATTTGTTTCCCTCCTCCAAATCATTGATATATACGGTGAATTGCTGGGGCCCAAGCACTGATCCCTGCGGTACCCCACTAGTCACCACCTGCTATTCCAAAAAAGACCCATTTATTCCTACTCTCTGTTTCCTGTCTGCTAACCAGTTCTCAATCCATACTAATATATTAACCCCAATCCCATGTGCTTTAAGTTTGCACACTAACCTCTTATGTGGGACTTAACCTTCCTGAAAATCCAAATACACCACATCCACTGGTTCTCCCTTATCTATTCTGCTAGTCATGTCCTCAAAAAACTCCAGGAAGTTTGTCAAACATGATTACCCTTTCATAAATCTATGTTGACTTTGTCTAATCTTGTTGATATCTTCTAAATATCCTGTTATCACATCCTTTATAATAGATTCTAGCATTTTCCCTACCACAGATGTTAGGCTGACTGGTCTACAATTCCGTTTCTTCCCTCCTTCCTTTTTTTTAAATCATGGGGTTACATTTGCCACCTTCCAATCTGCCGGGACTATTCCAGAATCTACAGAATTTTGGAAGATGACAACCAACGCATCTATTATTTCCATGGCCACCTCCTTTAGTACCCTGGGATATAGATTATCAGGCCCTGGGGATTTATCAGCTTTCAGTCCCATTAATTTCTCCAGCACTGTTTTTTGAAGTAATACTAATTTCCTTCAATTTCTCCTTCTCATTAGACCTTTGTTTCCCTAGTATTTCATGGAAGTTATTTGTGTCTTCCTCCATGAAGACAGTACTAATGTAGTTGTTTAATTGCACTGCCATATCCTTGTTCTCTATTATAAATTCTCCTATTTCGGACTGTAAGTGACCTACATTTGTCTTCACTAATCTTTTTCTCCTTACATGCTTGTAGAAGCTTTTACAGTCCTCTTTTATGTTCCTTGCAAGTTTATGCTCGTACTCCATTTTCCCCTCTTAATCAATCTCTTGGTCCTCTTTTGCTGAATTCTAAACTGCTCCCAATCCTCAGGCTTGCTATTTTTTCAAGCAACTTTATATGACACCCCTTTGGATCTAATACTACACTTCATTTGTTTTGTTAGCCATGGTTGGGCCACTTTTCCTGTTGTGTTTTTGCACCAGAAAGGAATATATAACTGTTGCAATGCATACATTCATTCCTTATATATTAGCAATTGCCTATCCACCATCATGCCTTTTAATGAAATTCCCCAATTTATCTTAGCCAACTCACGCCTTATTCCTTTGAGTTCCCTTTGTTTAGATTTAGGACCTGAGTTTCGAATTGGACTACTTTATTTTCCAACCTAAGGAAGAATTCTCTCATGTTATGGTCACTGTTCCCTAAAGGACCCCGCACTTCAAGATTATTAATTAACCCCTTCTCATTGCACAAAACCAAATCCAAGATAGCCTGTTCCCTAACAAAAATAAAAATAAAAATACCTGGAAAAACTCAGCAGGTCTGGCAGCATCTGCGAAGAGGAACACAATTAATGTTTCGAGTCCATATGACTCTTCAACAGAACTAAGTAAAAATAGAAGAGAGGTGAAATATAGCCTGTTCCCTAGTTGGTTCTTCGACATACTGGTCTGAAAAACCATCTTGTACAGACTCCAGGAATTCATCCGCCACAACGTTATTGCTAATTTGATTTGCCCAGTCTATATTAGATTAAAGTCACCCATGATTACTGTAGCACCCTTGTTATATGCATCTCTAACTTCCTTTTTAATACTGTCCCCTGCCTTACCACTACTGTTTGGAGGCCTGTACACAACTCCCACTAATGTTTTCCACCCTTGTTGCTTCTTAGCTCCACCCAGACTGATTCTACATCTAGATTTTCTCAGCTGATATCCTCTCTCACTATTGCACTGATTTCATCCTTAACTAACAATGCCACTCCACTTTCTTTTCCTTTGTGCCTGCCCTTCCTCAATATCGAATACCCTTGGACATTCAGTTCCCAGACTTGGTCACCCTGTAGCCGTGCCTTTGTAATCGCAATCATATCGTAGCTGTTTACATCTATTTGCACTATTAATTCATCTACCTTATTGCGAATGCTCCATGCATTCAGAGAAGGTGCCTTTAGACTTGTCTTTATTCATATTTTCTTTTGTACTATTGCCCTATTTGCTGCTAGCCCCCGTTTCCTCTGCCTTCCACTTTTGCTTTTTATTTTCCTGTCTTTCATGTCTTTCTTTGTTTCCCTCTTCTGTGCCTCCCACTCAGGTTCCCATCCCCCTGGAGTCTGTGGGCTGTGGTGCAGGTACCAATGATTGTGATTTGGGGGATCCCTTGGAATCCCCTCTGGGGCAGCTTTCCTGGTAAGCTAGTCTGCCTGGTTATTACCATCACCCTCTTCACTAACTCCTGCTGGTGACCTGCCTTCACCTTACAAACAGCAATTTGTCCTGGACACTTACCAGCAACATCCCGAATCCTTCAGAGTCTGTAGTGGTGACTGAGTGGTGTCCTTTCTGTTGTCGAGAAGCCATATGTTTTTTGCCAGGATGAAAGATTCTGCATGAGGGAATTACAACTAGAAGAGCTTTCAGAATAGTGGTGCTTCGCTCAGTAACGGTTTGAAGGGCCGTGATGATGCTTTCTAGGCTGAATATTGTGGTGGTTATTTAGTAAGGATATTACAGCTGTCATGAGGAATCAAAGACACAGAACAAGTCTGGCACAGACTTTGTTTATAAAACAAAGATCCATCCAGATGAACAGTGGAGTCTAACAATGATGTGGCTTTTACTGGTTCATTGTACATGGCCTCTTTCACCTGACATGTATGTGAGGTTCTTTCATACTGCAACATCCCAGCCAATTCTTAATTGTGTGGTTGCAGGATATTAATTCATCTACTCTATTACATCAGCGATACTCCTTTAATTGACCCTGTATTAAAAATATCACTGTTGTATGTGGGGTATGTAGAATTATTGAATTAAACTCTACCAGATAACTCTGTGTGCTTAATTAACCAGTGAACTCTTCATATCTGCTTAGTACACTGGGCAATCGATCTTTTCACAAGGGTGAGTATGTCTATGAGCTGTCCAACTGGAAAATCTTCTCCATTCATCTCTTGCATTACGACAGCAGACTGACAGCAGACTGTTCTGACTCCACCAGCAGGAAATCAATTTTAAAATCTTGCAAAGAGCCAGCACAGGCATGATGGGCCAAATGGTTTCCATCTGTGCTGTATCATTCTATAAAGCAGTGAATATTCAGTATCTGGAGATAAATGAGAGATGAACCATTAAGAAAAGCTTTATAAGTTCTGTGTAGTTCCACAGCAGAGCAACGGTTTGAATCACTTTGAGAAATAGAACATAGCATTGCACCCGTTCACAAGTATGTATGTGATTTCTTAAGTTAACGTATCCCAATTTTTAACAAAATAATTTTTCATTCCCTGTTTGGAGAATCAATGGCGCTACAGTTACCCAACATGCACGGCGGCTGTGAATGTGCCCTATTAACGGTACAGGAACCCAGTGCGCAGGTGCAATGCTGGATTCCATCTCGGGCATGCGCAGTGTCACTTTGATCAGAGCTCTGTGAATGCATGGACGCTTTTTTCTGCGGGTGAGAGCTGTTGGGGCGGAGTGAGGAACGGAGCCGGGAGTCCTGGGTTGGGCGGGTGGAGAGAGGGGAGATTTTATTAACAGCCGCTGGAGGCCACAAGCTCCGAATTAGACCCTGCAGGTCCAGCGTTTGTACTTCCGGGTCTTTTTCTCTGGAACAGGCCCAGATTAACGACCACCATCTTTGTTCAGCGCTGAGCAGAGCGCGTGCGCGGCAATCTTGGTGACGCAACAGAGTGTGGGCGGGGCTCCAGGTTCCCGGTGAGCAGCAGATTGACAGGTCCGGGTTAAAGGCCGCCATCTTTTCAGGAGCCAAGTGCTTTAGGACGCATGCGCGGCGATCCGAAGACCGGAAGACACCAGAATTAGGACCAGGAATAGGCTATTCGGCCCATCGAGCCTGCCCCGTTGATGAAATAAACTCATGGCTGATCTGATTGTTCCTCCTGCCCCCATAATCCTTGAGTCCCTTGTAGACTGAGCCTCCATTGTGGAAGAGAATTTCACAGACGAATGACCTTCTGAGAGAAGAAATTTCTCCTCATCTCAGTGTTAAATGGGAGACTTCTCAGTTTTAAACACTGCCCCTTAGTTCTAGATTCTCCCTATGAGGGGAAACACCTTTCAGCATCTATCTGTCTAGAGCCCTCAGAATCTTATATGTTTCAATAAAAACCTCTCCCATTCTTATAAACTCCAATGAGTACAACCTTTAACCTTGCTTCAAATGACAAACTCCCTCATCCCAAGAATCAGACTAGTGAATCTTTACTGAACTGCCTCCCGTGCAAATAATAAGCCTTGAGTATTCCTGGGACTGGAAAAAGGAAGGAATGTTGTGAATTTCTATCCTGGATTGATGGATTTTGGAAATTCTTTTTACAGGGGGTTAGAAGGGGAGGATTCACACACAGCAAGCTCAATTCAAGAGAAAAGTTTATCTATTCTGAATTTCTAACCACTACTGACACTTATGACTCTTGTAATCTCCTCTCACAGGGAGCTAAAGATTTGAAAACTCTGATATTTTTCCCTGACTCAGTGCTTCTAATATCTTTTCAACTGCAGGCTCCAGCAGATTTTAAATTTGAAAACAGTGAAATTGTTTCGGAGGTGAGTACTATTGAACATTCATCTACACTTTAGAGCTTTTAGTGCTGTGCTCTGGCTCCATGGCTCTGGAGCTGGTGTGGCCCCTTTACTGTGGATCTGAATCCATGTCCATCTATTGCTCTGTTTCACCTCTGCCCTCCCTGATCACCTTTCTGTCATGGTCTAACTTCCTCTGCCTGTAAGAATGGTTGTAATTTAATCATGTTTGGTATTTTACTGTTCTTTCTACAGTTACTGCCTGACCTGCTGAGTACTTTCAGCATTTGCTCTTTTTATTTTAGTTTACCAGCAGCTGCAGTATTTTGTTTTTGTTTTATTCCAAGTGTTTCCCTCAGAACTGAGTCTAGAAACACAGATCGACCAATTAAGAACTGATTGGTAATGGGCTGGATGTTGGTGCAAAGGTTGATCCCCGGCCTCCAGAATGGGTCCTTTTTCACAGAATCATTGAATGGTTACAATACTGAAGGAGGCCATTTAGCCCATCGTACCCGTGCTGGCTCTCTGCAAGAGCAGATCAGTTAGTCCCACTCCCCTGCCTTTTCCTCATAGCCCAGTAGTTTTTTTTTTCTCTCCGGGAACTTATCCAATTCCCTTTGTTTTGTTGCATCAGTTTGAGCTGGAGTGGAGAAGGAGGAGAAGCTGCTGGGTTTAACCTCAAGGACTTTGGAAGCGAGTTGGGACCAACGATTTTAGTTGTGAAACTGTCAAGGGAGGAAAATTCCAGGTGAGATCTGGTTGCTAAATGGACATTTAGGAACAAGCATTTCTTTAGATGCTTCAGTCTATTTTACATATACATATTTTAAAAGTTTGTGGAATTTGGATGACACCAACAAGACCAGCAGCAGATATTGTCAATCCCCAGTTATCTGTGGAGAAGATGATGTTTGACCTTCTTGAACTGCTGCAGTCTGTATGGTGAAGGTGCTCCCACAATGCTGTTCGGTAAGGAGTTACAGGTTATTCACCCAGTGGTGATGAAGGAATGGCGATATATGTCCAAATCAATGACAATGATTTGCATTTATATTGTGTCTTTAACATAATAAAACTTTCCAAGACATTCACTGAAATGTTACAAAGCAACATTAGGCACCGAGTCACATAAGGTGATGAGAGAGCAAGCGACCCAAAGCTTAGTCAATGAGGTAAAGAAGTGGATAGATTTAAGGAGGAAATTCCAGAGCTTGGGCCTAGGCAACTGAAGCAACGGCCACCATTGCTGGTGTGATTAAAATGTGGAATGCTCATGATGCTGCAATTAGATGAGCGCAGATATCTCAAAGGGTTGTGTGACTGGAGGAGATTACAGAGATATGGATGGGTAAATCTAGAGGTAACAAAGGAATGGGGGAGAGTTTCAGAAGCAGATGAGCTGAGACTAGGAAAGAGCCGAGCAATGTTACTGAGGTGGAAATAGGCGGTCTTGGTGATGATGCAGATCGGTGGTCAGAAGCTCAGTTTGGGGTAAAAGATGACAGCGATCTTGTGAACAGTCTGGTTCAGCTTCAGACAGTTTCTGGGGAGAGGGATGGAGTCAGTGGTTATGGAGTGGAATTTGCAGCAGGGACTGAAGACAATGGCAATCATGTTCCCAGTATTTAGTTGAAGGAAATTTCTGTTCACCCGGGACTGGATGTTAGACAAGTCAGGATGGTGTCTGAGTTGAAGGGGAACTTGCAGACGATGGTGTTCACATACACCTTCTACCCTGGTCCTTCCAGGTGGTTGAGCTTGACGGTTTGGGAGGTTCTGTCACCTTTTGGCCAAACTGTAGATTTATAAAAGGACTCTCATCCGCTGCCTCTCTCTTTCATCCGCTGCCCCTCTCTCTCTCTCTCTTTTTCTTTCTCCCTCTCCCTCTCTCTACCTCTCTTTCTATATCTCTATTTCTCTCTCTCGCGCTCTTGCACTCGCTCGCGCTCTCACTCTCGCTCGTACTCTCACTCTCGCTCGTACTCTCTCTCTCTCTCTCGCTCTCTCTCTTTTTCCTCCTATAGTGTCCAAAGTCCCCTTTAGGTCCAGACTGGGTGACAGTTTCCCTTCCCTGAACGACATTAATGAACCAGTTGGGTTTTTATGACAGCCCTTCAGCTTTCATGGTCTTTTTTCCAATTGCAAGTCCCATAAATTCATTCAGCACAATTTCACAGTCTGTCTTTGTGTTTTTGTGGGTTCTCTGTCACTCTTTTTTTTCTGTTTTAAATTTCACAGGGTATTAGAAGGGGAGGATTTGCAGCCGGGAAACTGAAACCAAACATCACATCAGGATCTGATGGAGTTGCCCAATTTATGTTAACATGAATATTATCGGATTTTGAATATGGAAGGGAAAAGTACCATCCACAATGGAGAGAAACTGTACATGTGTTCTGTGTGTGGACGAGGCTTCAGCCAATCATCTGGCCTGTCGAGACACAAGCACAGTCACACTAGGGAGAAACCATGGAAATGTGAGGACTGTGGGAAGGGATTCACTCATTCATCCACCCTGCAGAATCACCAGCGTGATCACACTGGGGAGAGACCATTCACCTGTTCTGTGTGTGGGAAGGGATTCACTCGGTCATTCCACCTGATGACACACCAGCGAGTTCACACTGGGGAGAGGCCATTCACCTGCACCGAGTGTGGGAAGGGATTCACTCAGTCATCCCACCTGTTGACCCACCAGCGTGATCACACTGGGGAGAGACCATTCACCTGTTCTGTGTGTGGGAAGGGATTCACTCGATCATTCCACCTGATGACACACCAGCGAGTTCACACTGGGGAGAGACCATTCACCTGCTCTGTATGTGGGAAGGGATTCACTCGGTCATCCAACTTGCTTATACACCAGCGAGTTCACACTGATGAAAGACCTTTTAAATGCCCAGATTGTGGGAAGTGCTATAAAACTTCTGGGCAATTGATCTCCCACCAACGTGTTCACACTGAGGAGAGACCGTTCAAGTGCTCCCACTGTGGGACTGGGTTCAGGCGATCAACAAACCTCACTGTACACCAACGAATTCACACTGGGGAGAGACCATTCACCTGCTCTGAGTGCGGGAAGGGATTCTCTGATTTATCCACCCTTCTGAATCACCAGCACATGCACACTGGAGAGAGGCCATTCACCTGCCCTGAGTGTGGGAAGAGATTCACTCAGTCAGCCAGCCTGCTGAGGCACCAGCGGATTCACACTGGGGAGGGGCCATTCACCTGCTCCGAGTGTGGGAAGGGATTCACTGACTTGTCCAACCTGCTGAGACACCAGCGAGTTCATGAGTAACTACTGTGATTTGATTTTGCTGTTAACCACATCCAAGAATGAACCATGTTCATTGGGATATGTTTTTTTCTTCTTCCTCTTTCTGCCATTTTACTTGGGGTCACCACAATGCTGCTTGATCACCTTCTCTATCTCCTCCTGTCACTCACACATTCCTCTTCCAATCCCACTGCATTTCTATCTCTGGCCACCACATCTTTCCATCTGGTCTTAGACCTTCGTCTTCTCCTTCTTCCTGGCAGTCCCATGTCCATCACTCACCTCACCACACAACATTTTCTCTCTCTCTCTCTCTACAACAAACGACCAGACCATTTCAATCTCTTCTCAGCTACTTTCTTTGATGCTTCCACAATCTTCACTGACCTCCTGGTGTACTGGTTTCTAATCCTGTCCTTTCTTGTCACTCCACACATCCATCTCAGCATCTGTATCTCATTAGTATCCAGTCGTTGTCCTCTCTTCTTGATATTGTCCAAGTTACCCTAGGTATTTGAAGCTACTCATGTTGTCCAAGTCTTCACCCATCATCTTTACACCTTCACTCTGATTGTTTTCCTTAGGCTCAAACCGACAGTCCACAGATTGGGTCTTTGGTTCACTAATGTCCTTCAGCGAAGGAAATCTGTATGGACTCGAAACGTTAACTTGGTTTTTTCTATTTCCACTGATGCTGCTAGACCTGCTGAGTTTTTTCAGCATTTTCTGGTTTTATTTCAGTTTCCCAGCATTCATAGTATTTTGCTTTTATTTAAAACAATCTCCATGTTGTATTGACCTTCCCGGTATTTCTCTATCACTTGTCTCAAAACAAAAATAGCTTTGGGATCTGTTTCTGCTGTTGTTAATAAACTCCACCCCAGTTATATGTGTTAATACTCTGGATAAAAGTCAAATAAATCAGCTTTAACAGACAGTATGATGAGTCATTTTGATATCTCTCACAAATTAGTGCCTTGTTAAGGTCTCTCCCTCTTCCCTGTCTCTTCCTCCTCACCAACAACAAGTGTGAGGAGCTCATGGTGCTTCTTTGTCTCTAAGATTGAGACAATCTGATCAGCTGCCACTTCCTCTTCCCTCCCTCCCACTAGCCCACCAGGAAAAACTGCGCCTCAAGATCGGCCCAGCTGTAGCCCTAAACTCACATCTTTCTTTAGTTTCTCTCCTGTCTCCCCTTATCCCCTCAAGAGCTCCTCTTGTCCATGGGATCCACCTTCTGCTTAATTGACCCTATTCCCACTAAACTGCTGACCACACAGAAGAGTTTTGAAGGAGGGTAAGTTTATGCAGCGTGGAAGATGGGGGACCAATCAGGAGAAGATTGGAATTGTCGATTCTGGATGTAACAAAGTCATGGATGAGGATTTCAGCAGCAAATGTGCTGAGGCAGGATGGAAACAACTGATATTACAGGGGTGGACCGAGGTGATTTTAGTGTTGGAGAGGATATGTTGTCGTCATCTCAGGGCCAAATAGGAAACTAAGGTTGCAATTGGCCTGGTTCAGCCTCAGACTGTGGTCAGGGAGGGGGATGGAGCTGGTAATGAGGGTAACAAAGTTTATGGTGGGGGGAAGTTTCATGGGCCTGATTATTAATCCACCTCCTAGGCCACACTGTACAGACCAGAGAATTGATCCAATTCTACCTCATTGGATTACAAGCCATTCGGTCCCATCTCAATGTGTTGGCGAAAATTACTGTTCACCAATTGGGTTTTCAATTACACTGTTACAACCCATAATTTTCCATGTGAGAGAATGTGCCTCATCAATGACTACAGGAGCCCAGTGTGATTCCTCAGCACCGGATTGTACTCTTGAGCACATGCAGTGCAAGTGGTGGATGTGCAACATGCTGATCAGAAGCCGGGCAGAGAGGACAGGGAATATCGGGTCCAGGAACAGACCATTTGTTTCAACTAGTCTGGGTGGTTATCTTCAACATGAATCTCCTTCTATTCCATCTTCCTCATCTCAGTCTTTCAGCTTATCTTTCTATTCTCTTTTCTCTCATGTAACCATCTCCTTTCCTTTTGAAAACCTCTAAGCTATTTCACCTCAACCACCTCCTGTGGTAGTGAATTTCACATTCTAACCATTCTCTGAGTAAAGACCTTTCCACTTATTTGCCTATTGGATTTATTAGTTACCATCTTGCACATATGGCGCTAGTATTTTATTCTCCCACAAGTTAATAATTTAAAAGTCCTCTAACACCTCAAAGTCTTCTCTTTTCAAAAGATAAAAGCCCAAACCTGTTCAATCTTTCAAAAATCTGCAAAATCTCAGTTATGAGATTTACCCTCGCAAATCTTTTTGCATTTTCACCTGTGCTTCTTTGTCCTTTCCAAAGAACAGAAACCAGAGCTGTGCACAGGATCGTACACAAATTGAACATAATTTCACTATTTCTGAATTCTGTACCTCTAGAAATAAATGCCACTCCTTTGTGAGCATTTTTAATTGATGTGCTGACTTGCAGTGATGGTTTTAATTAATTGTTCACTTCTATCCAGAGATTGCTTTGCTCTTCTGCACCAGTAACTTTCTTATTTTCTCAGGTGCAGGTGATGTTTGTATTTTTCACATCAAAGTGCATCATCACAACTTATCTATGTTAATCAAAAACAAAAATACCTGGAAAAACTCAGTTTTTCCAGGTATTTTTGTTTTGGATTTCCAGCATCTGCAGTTTTTTTGCTTTTATCTATGTTAATGTTCACTTGCCACTTCACTCCCCCAGGCTGGAAGTTTTGTAATGTGTATGTTACATTTTTCCTCAGTTTTAGATATACGCCCCTAGTTTGGTATCAGCTGCAAATTTTGACATTGAATTACTTGTTCTCAGGTCCAAATAGCAGTGCTACGAGAACTGGTCCTTGTTGATCACCTTTTTTGACCCTTTTCCAATCTGATATTGGTGAGGGAGGTGGGGTGCATTGGACAGACTTCGTATCAGGTATGGAAGGTCCAGGCTTTCGATTTTCTACATATTATAGGCGCTTACGCTGTATTGCCCCTTTGGCCCCGATCTTGCTTGGGATACCGAGATATTGATTTTCAGTCAGCAGTTCAAGCTGTTAATGGCGGTTTGTTTACCCACAACACGCCGCGCTGCAGAAAGTCTCCTATCAACGACGATAGGAGTCCTGTGCGCAGGTGCAGTGTGGGTGTGCGCTCTGAGCATGCTCAGTGTCAGTCATGGTGACAGAGTGAGGAGGAGCGGACGGTTCGGGAGGCGGCAGGAGATTGTGAGCACAGGGTAGGAATAGAAACCGCGGCTGGACTAGGAACTGGAGCAACTTCTGGGGTAGGCTCTAGGCCCTGAATAAGAGGCCATTGGTCCCGCGTTTACCCTCGATGACAAGGCTGGGTAGCGGGCTTACTGGCCGCCATATTGCGAGTCAGGGCGGATCAGGGAGGCGGAGCTTCCTCGCCGGTGACGGGCCCGGGTTATCCAGGCAACTGGCCGGGATTATCCAGGCAACAGGCCGCCATCTTGAGAGAGGAAGGCGGGACTTGTTCAGGGAGCGAGGCACATGGGCGGCCATCTTGGTGAGGGAAGAGGGAGTGGGCGGGGATTGTTCGGTGAGCGGGAATTAGGAGCAGGAATAGGCCATTCGGCCCTTCGAGCCTGCTCCACCATTCAATAAGATCATGGCTGATCTGACTGTAACCTCCAGTTCACATTCTGCCTTCCCCTGAAATCTTATACCCCCTTGTTAGTCAAGAGTCTATATAACTTTTGCCTTAAAAATATTGATAGACCCAGTCTCCACCGCTCTCTGGGGAAACAAATTCCAAAGATTCACGACCCTTTGAGAGAAAAAAAAATTCTCACCTCTGTCTTAAATAGGAGGCCTCTTAGTTTTAAGCTGTGTCCCCTATTTCTAGTCTCCCCCACAAGGGGAAACATCATTTCAGCATCCATCCTGTCAAGGCCCTTCAGGACTTTATATGTTTCAATAAGATCACCTCTCATTCTTCTTAACTCCAATGTATACTGGACCAGCCTGTTCAACTTTTCCTCGTAAAATAACCCCAATCCCAATTATCAGCTGAGTGAACCTTCTCTGAACTGCTTCTAACGCATTTATACCTCTTTCTTGAAAATGGATACCAAAACTGTACACAGTGCTCTAGATGTGGTCTTACTAACAACCTGTCCAACTGTAGCAAAACATCCCAACTTTTATATTCCATTTCCCTTGCAAGAAGCCAAAACATTCAATTTGCCTTCCTAATCACTTGCTGTGCCTACACACCAACATTTTGTTATTCAGATACAGGACACCCAGATCCCTCTGTATCTCAGAGTTCTGCAGTCTCTCTCCGTTTAAGTAATATGCTGCTCTTCTATTCTTCCTGCCAAAGTGCACAGGTCCTCATTTTACTCCATCTGCCAAATTTTTGCCCACTCACTTAACCTGTCTATATCACTTTACAGACTCCTTATGATTTTTGGCAAATTGCACCCCTACCTATCTTTGTGTCATCAGCAGATTTAGCAACCATACAATCAGCCCCGTCATCCAAGCCATTAATATAGGTTGTAGATAGTTGAAGCCCAGCACTGATCCCTGTGGCACTTCACTCGTTACATTTTGCCAACCCGAAAATGATCCATTTATGCCAACTCTCTTTTTCCTGTTAGCTAATCGATCCCCTAGCCATGCTAATATGTTATCCTGAACACCATGATCTTATTTTGTATAGTAACCTTTGATGTGGCACCTTGTCAATCCTGGAAATCTAGTACATCACATCCACAGATTCTCCTTTATCCACAATGCTTGTTACTTCCTCAAGCCAATTCTCTTTCACAAAACCCTGTTGACTCTGCCTGATTGCATTGAGATTTTCCAAGTGCCCCACTATAACCTTCTTAATGATAGATTCCAGCATTTCCCCAGTGACACATGTTAAGCTTGTTGGGCTGTAATTTCCTGCTTTCTGTCCCCGTGTTGAAAGAAGGTGTTACCTTAGGAATTTTCCAATCTGTTGGGATCATTCCAGAATCGAGGGAATTTTGGTTAATTAAAACAAATGCATCTACTGTCTGAGCAACTATTTCTTTTAGGACCCGAAGGTGAAGACCATCAGGACCCAGGGATTTTTCAACTTTTAGTTCTAATAATTTTCTCAGTGCTCTTTCCCTGGTGATTGTAATTGTTTTTAAGTCCCTCCCTTCCTTTCACCTCTACAGTGAAGATGCAAAATATGTGTTCAATTCATCTTCCATTTCCTTATTTTCCATTATTAATTCCCAGACTCATCCTGGAGAGTACCAATGTTCACTCTACCTCTTTTCCTTTTTGAATACCCATAGAAACTCTTACAATCTGCTTTCACATTTCCAGCTAGCTTTCTCTTGTACTCTAAATTCTTCCTCATTTTTTAGCCGTTCTTTGCTTTTTCTATATTCCGTCCAATCTTCTAACCTGCCACTAATCTTCATATAATTGTACGCTTTTTCTTTCAATTTGAAACTATCTTAAACTGCCTTAGTTAGCCACGTATGGTACGTCTTTCCCCTTGAGTCTTTTTTCTCAATGGAATGTATCTTTCTGAGTATTATGAAATATCTCCTTAAATATCTGCCACTGTAGCTCTACTGACTTAACACTTAGTCTAATTTCCCAGTTCGCTTTGGCCAGCTCTGTCTTCATACCCTCATAATTGTCCTTATTTAAGTTCAAAACACTAGTCTTAGACCCATTCTTCTCTCCCTCGAACTGAATACAAAATTCAATCATATTATGATCACTGCTACCTTGGGGCACCTTTACTATGAGGCCATTAATTAATCCCCTCCCATTACACATTACTAGATCCAGAATAGCCTGCTTTCTGATTGTCTGTAGCACATGCTGCTCTAAGAAATTGTTCCGAAAACACCCGATGAACTCATCTTCCAGGTTAACTTTGCCATTCGGATTCATCCAATCTATATGTAGGTTAAAATCACCCATGATTGTTGCTGTATCTTTCTCACAAGCCCCCATTATTTCTTAAAAGCAAAAAACTGCGGATGCTGGAAATCCAAAACAAAAATAAATATAAAAATACCTGGATTATACCTGGATTAATATCTACCATTATTTCTTCCTGGATACCCTGTCCTACAGTGTGGTTACTGTTAGGGGGCCTATAAACTACTCCCACAAGTGACTTCCGACCTTTACTATTTCTTATCACTACCTAATCTGACTCTACATCTTGATCTCCAGAACTAAGGTCATCTGTCTCTGTTGTACTAATGTCATCCTTAACTGACAAATCTACCCATCCACATTTTCCTAGCTTTCTGTCCTTCTGAAACGTCATGTGCCCTTGAATATTCAGGTCCCAGCCTTTGCCACCTTGAAGCTATGTCTCTGTAATAGCTTTCAGATCACAATACCTCTCCCCAGTGTGTACAGTTTTGTACTGTGTAAAGTTTTGGTGTCCTTAATTAAGGGGAGCTATTCCCAAGAATTACTTGGGAGCAGTTCAGAGAAGGATCACCAGGCTGATTCCTGGGATGAAGATGTTGTCTTATGAGGAAAGGTTGGGCCTGTACTCATGGGAGTTTAGAAGAATGAGAGGTGATCTTACTGAAACCTATAAGATTCTGAGGGGGGTTGACAGGGTAGATGAAGAGACGCTGTTTCCCCTCGTGGGGGATTCTAGAACTAGGGGAGCAGAGCCTCAAAATAAGGGATCTCTCATTTAACATGGAAATGAGGAGAAATTTCTTCTATTAGAGGGCCATTATTCTGTGGAATTCTCTTCCCCAGAGCGTAATGGAGGCCAAGTCATTGAATATATTCAAGGCCGAGTTATACAGACTTTTGATTGACAAGAGAGTCAAGGGTCATCTGTGACAGGCAGGAAATTGGAGTTAAGGTCACAATCAGATCAACCATGATCCTATTGAATGGAAGAGCAGGCTCGATGGGCCAAATGGCCTACTCCTGCTCGTATTTCTTATGATGTTATGATCTCTGTGCCGAGGACAGAAAGCACTGTGTATTGATCTGTCAATCAGCTTGAAGCAGCACTTTCAGGAGAATGGGGAGGGTGTATATTAGGTACAGCAGAGTGAGAATGGAGGGAGAGGGTGAGGGGCAGAGTTTTACAGCTTTTGGGGAACAAGAGAGGAGAGAATGATCCATAGAAACTGGAATTGTCTGTTCTGAATTTCCATCCTGTACTGACAGTGATGACTTTCTGTAAATTCGTTTTACAGGATATTAGAAGGAGAGATTTGGAGACAGAAATCGCAAAACAAATGTCACATCACGATATGACATCACTTGATTCGTTGGGATGTGAATACCATTGGCCATTTTAACATCAGTTTGACTGGAACAGCACCAAGTCTCACACCCAAGTGAGAGTGTTCTAGTGCACTGACTGTGGAAAGAGCTCTAACCAGTTACACTACCTGAAAAACATCACACCATTCACAGTAGGGAGACCCTGTACATGTGTTCTGTTTGTGGACGAGGCTTCAACTGATTATCCAACAGGGAGAGACAGAAGGACACCAGCACCATGGAGAAACCATGGAAATGTGGGGACTGTGGGAAGGGATTCAGAACCCCCTCTGAGCTGGAAACTCATCGACGCAGTCACACTGGGGAGAGACCATTCATCTGCTCCAAGTGTGGGAAGGGATTCGCTCCGTCATCCACACTGCTGACACACCAGCGAGTTCACAGCTGAGAGAGGCCATTCATCTGTTCTCAATGTGGGAAAGGATTCACTAATTCATCCCTTCTCCTGAGACACCAGCGAGTTCACACTGGGGAGAGGCCGTTCACCTGCTCTGACTTTGGGAAGGGATTTAAAGATTCATCCACACTGCGGACACACTAGCGAGTTCACACTGAGGAGAGGCCATTCACCTGCTCTGACTGTGGGAAGGGATTTAAGGATTCATCCACACTGCTGACACACCAGCGAGTTCACAGCGGAGAGAAACCATTCATCTGCTCCATGTGTGGGAAGGGATTCACTCAGTCTTCAAATCTGTTGAAACACCGGCAAGTTCACTCTGGGCAGAAGCCGTTCACCTGCTCTGAGTGTGGGAAGAGATTCAGTGATTCATTTCACCTGCTGAGACACCAAAGAGTTCACACTGGGGAGAGGCCGTTCACTTGCACTGTGTGTGGGAAGGGATTCACTCAGTCTTCCAATCTGCTGAAACATTGGCGAGTTCACTCCGGGCAGAAACCATTCGCCTGCTCTGAGTGTGGGAAGGGATTCAGTGATTCATTCCACTGGTTGAGACACCAGAGAGTTCACAAGTGATTACAGGGGTTGGATTCTGCTGTTATTGCTGCTGTTAATCACATCCAGGACTGAACCATGTTCCTTCTGACAGTTGGTGAAGTGGGAGGGTCAGAGGGTTTCTTTCTGCTGGACTGGCTGGTTTCATGACTTTCCTTCCAGTGGACTGATGCTCTTTGAGCCTGGGAGTGCACATTTCCAGTGAAATGATCAACAAAGGCAGATGAAGTACATTTATTTTATCCTGGATAGTAAATAGTGTTTTTCCTATACTACAGGTGTCTTACCTTGTTTTTCACCTGTCTTTGTTTCGAGGGTTGCCACACTATGAATAATCTTTCTCCACTGATTTCTATTCTCTGCTGCCCTCACTGCCTGTCCCATTGAGAGGTCAGTCCACCTTCTGATATTATCCATCTATTCCATCTTGGGTCTTCCTTGTGCACATTTTCCAGATGTTTGTTTTTGCATTACCTCTTTTTGCAAACACTCGCCTCCTGTTCACATCATGTGTCCAAACTCTGTGAGCTTCCCTGATATCACTGCCTCAAACAAGTTCCTCTTAACACCAGCTTTCTCGAGCACCCACTTGTCTGTCCTCCTCGCCGTCCATGACACATGGAATATCCGTCTGAGGCCTTTCATTTCAAAAGCTCTCATTCGAGCCTCCTCATTCTTCTTGATGGTCCAGCTTTCACACTCGTACATTGTCACCGGCCACACAAGGGCTTTCACAAGACACATGTTTGTTGTAATTGAGATGCTGTGGCTGCTCCATACTCTGTTAAGTGAGCTAACAATGCCATGACCCTTGTTAAGTCTGGCCCAAATTTCTTTGGTGACTCTGTACCTACCATTACAGGTAGATATAAAATAAATACGTTTGTCCCTGTTCCATTGACTCTACAGCACAGGGCCAGGCCAGTCAGCTCAACTGGTCTGTGTCAGTATTTATGCTCCACATGAGCCTCCTCCCACCCCTCTTCACTTCCCCCATCAGCATATCCTTTTATTCCTTTCTCCCTCATTTATGTATCTAGCTTCTCCTTAAATGTATTCACGCTATTCACCTCAACCACTCGCTGTGGTAGCGAATTCCACATTCTCACCACTCGCTGGGTAAAGAAGTTTTTCATGAAATCCCTATTTGGATTATTGACCCCTTCATAATCTTAAACTCTTTAGTCAGGTCACAGTGCCAATGATTATGTTTTGGGTGGATCCCATGGAATTCCCTCTGGAGCAGCTTCCCTGGTGAGTCAGTCTGCCTGGTTATTACCATCAACCTCTTCACTAACTCTACTGCTGATGCACCTTCACCTTGCAAATAGTAATTTGTCCTGGACACATACCAGCATGTCCCAGTTCTCCACCCTGGGATTCCTTGTATGAACAGGGTGGGATGTGTTTGGAGACAGGATGTCCCAGTTCTCCACCCTGGGATTCTCGATATAAACAGGGTGGGATGTGTTTGGAGACATATGTCCCAGTTCTCCACCCTGGGATTCTCGATATAAACAGGGTGGGATGTGTTTGGAGACAGGATGTCTCAGTTCTCCACCCTGGGATTCTGAGTATGAACAGGGAGAACACCTTCGGTCTGTCCACAAGCATGACCCAGACCTCCCTGTCGCTTGCCATTTCAACACTCCACCCTGCTCTCATGCCCACATGTCCATCCTTGGCCTGCTGCATTGTTCCGGTGAAGCTCAACACAAACTGGAGGAACAGCGCCTCATCTTCCGGACTGAATATTGAATTCAACAATTTTAGATCATGAACTCTCTCCTCCATCCCCACCCCCTTTCTGATCCCCCTTTTTTCCCCAATAATTGAAATAGATTTTTCTTTTCCCACCTATTTCCATTATTTTTAGATGTATTTCCATCCATTGTTTTATCTCTACCTTTTAGCCTATTTCGATCCCTTCCCCTCACCCCACCCCCACTAGGGCTATCTGTACCTTGCTTGTCCTGCTTTCTACCCTTAATTAGCACATTCCTTAGATAATATCATCACCTTCAACACCTCTTTGTCCTTTTGTCTATGACATCTTTTGGGCTATCTCCACCTATCACTGGCCCTCTATCCAGCTCTACCCTCCCACCCCCCCCACCCCCTTAAACCAGCTTATATTTCACCTCTTCTATTTTTACTTAGTTCTGTTGAAGAATCATACGGACTCGAAACATTAACTGTGTTCCTCTCCGCAGATGCTGCCAGACCTGCTGAGTTTTTCCAGGTATTTTTATTTTTGTTTTGGATTTCCAGCATCCGCAGATTTTTGCTTTTATATTATTTGAACAGGGTGGGATGTGTTTGGAGACAGGATATCCCAGTTTTCCACCCTGGGATTCTCAGTATGAACAGGGTGGGATGTGTTTTTAGACAGGATGTCCCAGTTCTCCACACTGGGATTCTCAGTATGAACAGGGTGGGATGTGTTTTTAGACAGGATGTCCCAGTTCTCTACACTGGGATTCTCAGTATGAACAGGGTGGGATGTGTTTGGAGACAGGATATCCCAATTTTCCACACTGGGATTCTCAGTATGAACAGGGCGGGATGTGTTTTGAGACAGGATATCCCAGTTTTCCACCCTGGGATTCTCAGTATGAACAGGGTGGGATGTGTTTGGAGACAGGATGGTCTCAGTTCTCCACACTGGGATTCTCAGTATGAACAGGGTGGGATGTGTTTGGAGACAGGATGTTCCAGTTCTCCACCTTTAAAGGGACAAGGAGAGGAACAGATGGATAGAATGGTGATGTTTTATGACATCAGTGCAGTGCCTGGGATCTCACCTCCCTGAACCCTGCTCGATATTGGCTGAGAGAGTTTGATGGGACAGTGCAGAAAGAGTTTTACTCTCTTATTAAAACCATGCTGTACCTGCTCTGTAGCACTGTTTGATGTGGCACATTGTGGGAGTTTTTATCTGAAGCTAGCCCGGGCTGTACTTGCCCTGGGTGTGTTTGATGGGACAATTTAGAGGGAGCTTTGCTCACTATCTAATTCCAACACTTGTTGTACCTACCTTGGGAATATTTGATGGGAAAGTGTAAAGGGACCTTTACTCTGTTTCTAACACATGTTGTACCTGCCCTGAGTGAATTCCACATTGGAACAGGCATATTAAATTCTCTCACCTTGAGAAATGCTTTAAAAGATTAAAGTAGTTAATTCACAATACATTCCTAATAGAGAGGGGCTGTTTAAATATCCTATGTACGGAAAGAAATGAGACACCAGTTCACCTGTGACTGCAGGTTTTGGATTCTGCTGTGATTCATCTCATTCAGGCCTGCGCCATGTCAGAGTTCCAGTGAACTTGAATATCTGAGAGACTTTTAAAATTAATTTTATTTATTTAATTAATTTGTGCATCTCAATGGCATCACAGAGATCAACCATTATTTACTATTTGGGATTTTCAATGTCAGGGTTTTTGCCCAACAATCCCCGCAGAAGGAAATGTGCCCTATTCACTCTACAGGAGCTCAGTGTGCAGGTGCAGTGCTGGACAGTATCTGAAGCATGCCCAGTGTTGCTTTGACCAGAACCATGCAAGTGCTGGATGCGCTCTTCAGGCAGGTGAGTTGATGGCATGCAGGGGATCAAGGCTTTAGAAAAACCTGGTGAAGGCCACAAGACCTGAATAAGAACCTGCAGGGCCCACATTTGTCACTCTGGGGCTTTTTCCCGGGAACAGGCCCAGGTTGACAGCTGCCATCTTGCTTCAGGAAGTAGCCCAGTAAATGCGTGGTCATCTTGGTGAGGCAACAGGGAGTGGGTGGGGCTTCAGTGTCCCAGTGACCAGGAGAGAAAATTATTGAGTCATTGATTTCATTACCAGTCTGCACACAAGTGAAAACTGAACCCAGCCAGAGTAGAAGGAGGGAGAAAACTGGGAGTGGAGGAAAGGAGTGGTGCAGATGGCACAATGAGTTTGGTTCTCATCACAAGGAGTAAAGCACCAAGACGCACAGCCAAGTGAGAGTGTTCCAGTGCACTGGCTGTGGAAAGAGCTTTAACCAGTTCCACAGCCTGAACAACATCACACCATTCACAGCAGAGAGAAACCATACACGTGTTTTGTGTGCGTGGACCAGGTTTCAACTGGTCATCCAACTTAGAGAGACACAAGGACACTGACAACATGGAGAATCTGTGAAAATGTGAGGACTGTGGGAAGGAATTCAATTATCCAAGCTGGAAAATCATTGGAGAACTCACACAGGGGAGAGGCCATTCACTTAACCTGTCTGCTGGAAAGGATTCACTTAGTCATCTAGCCTGCTGTTACACCAGCGAGTTCACACAGGGGAGAGGCTATTCACCTGTTGTTTGCATGGGAAAAGAATCAGTCAGTCATTTACCAGCTTCCTATGTTGAAATAAATTTGATAATGGATCCACTGCTTTTCAGAGATCTCTATTACAGATTCATACCTTTGAGAAATGTTTAATAAAGCTATTAGAATTATTCAGATCTTCCTCACCTGGCCTCCCTCTGTCTACATTCCCCACCTTGTTATTCCTTTTGTAGCTTCAAAGCTTCACACTTGGTCAGTGCAAGCATTTCCAGTATATTCTTTCCCCTTGTAATCTGTCTTTGAATCCTCTTCATCAACCAGGCCATGAACATTAGGGGAATTAGCATAATCATAGTAATACCAAGAGGAAATTAGAGGCAGTGATTATCTAGGGATGTTGTCCTGTATTTCACATTATCTGCCAGTGGGGCTGATCACCCAGTGTAATAATGAACCACTCAATGTTAACAGTAGGAGGGTGAATTTAACATGGTTAATTCTATCCTGATTGTTTTAAAGTCTGTTTCTAGAAGGAGTATGTGTCAATGCACTGATAATATAAAACGTTTCATTCTACTAACCACATTAATCAGTTTATGTTGTTGTGTTGTTGAGTTCCTGAGCATGTCTGGGACTCATTCCTCAGAGCAGGTTCACCATGCATTTCCACATGTTAATTACTTCACATGTAACAAATCACATTTGCACACACACACCAGTATCCCAACATCATGCTACACATGCCGTCTGATACAAGCCACTCTTGCCTTTTAGGTACACTTACCAAAAAGGAGGGTGTCTGACGATCTTGGTTTTTCTCCCCACTGCATGGTGCAATGCCTCAGGTACTGACCAGACTATTAAATGCAGTTACCTTGCAACGTTCAGAGGCAAGAATACAAACATCTTCAACAAAAGGCTATCAATTTACTAGTCTCATCTACACTTTCCTTTCTTCCACTTAAATGTACACGGATACCAGATTGATCTATTATCTTGAACTATACCCAGGATGAGTTATTCCAACGTTCATTTGTTGGTATGATTGTCTCTCTATTTTATTCTAAGTGGGCCATCCCATTAATCACCATTCTATCTAATTCATGAGCCCTGGGGAAACTTTACTGTCCAACTCAATATTCACATAATATGGCATTTTTACATCAGAGATAGAAGTACTTGCAATCAGTTTAGACCTAACTCCCATACCTCCCATTAACAAACATTTTGTCTTGAAAGATAACAAGTGGGATAAATCCAAACCTTTAAAAGGCAGTCTTTAGTTCAAATCATCACAGTGGACAGGGGTTAACTTCTCTTGTTTGCAGAAAGGTTGGAGCAAATGTTCTCAAATGTGCACAGTTGTATCAACTTTACATAACTTTTCAGATCAAAGATGAACCAAACGCCATTTTTGTTTCTCCAATTCTTTTGGTATTTCTCACAGCTCTTTTGTTCTCTCTTCAGATTACTGTTACGATCCCAGCTGATGTTAATACTGGATAATAAGATCCCAGAGTGAATCCTGGTTTGACAGATCCTACATTTTTTTGAAGAAACTGTGAAGGAAAGTTCGTCAACAGGAGTCTGTTGATGAACTTCTAATGCAAAGAATAAACTATTTATTAAACAAGAAAAAATGAACTATATTACACCAGACAAAAAGGTTGGAAAGATCTCAATACCAACAAAAAAAGACACTTCAGATTTATGCTATTCCTTTACCCTAGAAATATCTTTACAGACACATAAACCACTGAAGAGTTACCATTAGCTTGACACAAAAGCCTCTCGCTTGGGGCTGGGCACCGTTGCAAACAGTTTTCTTCCGGTGAATTCCTGAGCATTCACTCGATGCTTATCACCCAACTTGTATCTCTCCCTGAGACACCCAAAAAACACACTCTAAACTCATTGCTTCTTCAACTGCAAAGTGAACAAATGAGTTCCCTAAACTCCATCTCCCAGTAGCACTTCTGCTAAACTGATCACTTTAGTGAGTTCTATAACTGATAATTCAGTTAACTGCTGTTCCAAATAGCCTTATAATTTTTCTTATCAGAGAGCTTAAAGTTCCTGTGTTCTCTCTTTGATGCACTCTGAATTCTCAATGACAGATGCAACCAAAGCAGATTCCTTGGATTTCTCAACAACCCACCCAGACACTTGTCACACTCTGAGCCAACTGATCTCACTGAAACTTTGTCTTCCTCATGAGGGTTTACAATCTCCACATCTGAAGATCTCACCTTGGAATTCTTTCCAAAAGTCTCTCCCACTCAGGCAGTTTCAACAATGTCCCACCTCACAGGTTTTCAATCTCTCCATCCAAGATTCCTCTCCCCTGGATTCTCGAGTACACTCAAGCATCACATTCCAAGCACAATTTCAGATCTTTGGCTGTGCCAAGCAGAACACTACTGCTTCAAAGAGGTACCCAACAGCCCGCAGCATGGAGTCACTGACCTTCGGCAACCTCCTCGGATCTTCAGGGCTTCTCTCATGTCCACTTCACTACAAGTCTGCTCACTGCAGCTCCTTATTTAACTCTGAGCCTATTTATCTGTTCCTTTACCTGATTTAAGGGGACCTATTCCTGTCCCCTATCTTCATCCCTTACCTGGAACTCCCTTTTGGGACCTCTCCCTGATTTGGGAACTTCTCCCTCTCCCATGTCCTGCTCCCTGGGACATCTACAAGATAATGGCGCTCCATCTCAGGTCATCTGACATGCATTTCTGAACTGGAGTTCCTGGGCTCTGAACAAAAAAAGGTGAGTTGAGCTTTCATCACATGCCTTTGCAAATGACTATTATAACTGAAGAAAATTAAAACTAAATAAGTTAGCATTGAAGCTTCAACCTTCTTTGACCAAAAAGAGTCAAAGAGGGTGGAGCTCCCTCTAAGTTCCGGATCATAACTTCAAGGCTGAAGCTTATCTTTAGGGAGTCTAACTTTTCGGTGCCTTTTGCAGTTCTACAAGTAAATTGTAATTCATGCTAAAAGGTTTACTTTCACTTAGTAATTATAACGTTTCACTTTTCTCAGCACATAAGCTGGCAGCATTTTAAATCCCAATTGTACGCTTCTCTTGTAGCTGGTGCATGGAGAAGATCATTTTCACTGTGGATCTGCCAGCACAGAAACTGCACTGTGTTCCTGGATACACTCGGTCTGCAAAAAGATAAAGTGTTTAAGCGTGACCGTGGTGTAGGTCTTCCCTGTGACGCGAAGGAGTGAGATGCCTCTCTAATTGTTGCAATCTCCTCTCTCACCTTTGTTTTTGTATATTGTGATGACTTCTGCATCATGCATATCCTGTGGAACAGATGCTACCTTCCAGTGAAGGAGGTGCTCACAATATCTGGGACTTCCTGTACCTGAGGAGTTTGGTTGGAATTCCATCCTTGCCGGGTGCTTTTCTGCTTGTTAAGAATAATTGGGCCTGGTCAAGCTCAAATGGAGATTGGATGACTGAGTGAATCGCTTCTCACACACGGAGCAGGTGAATATATAATATCACCACCTTCAACACCTCTTTATCCTTTTGTCTCTGACATCTTTTGGTTATCTCCACCTATCACTGGCCCTTTATCCAGCTCTGCTTGTCCCACCCCTCTTTAAACCAGCTTATATTTTACCTCTCTTCTATTTTTACTTAGTTCTGTTGAAGGGTCATTCGGACTCGAAACGTTAACTGTGTTCCTCTCCGCAGATGCTGCCAGACCTACTTAAAAATGTGTTGCCCAGATATCAGCAACTCCCGGGCAGTGAGACCCAGTTGGGAATCCCTTGTAACTCCGCCCACTCATTGCGTCAACAAGACGACTACGTGCTGAGGTTCTACCTGTCCCCGGTGTTGCGAAGGATGGGTCTGGCCACGCTGCCGCGGAACGCTCCAAGTAGTTGGACCGTGCCGTACCACCTGTCCCTGGTGGAAAAATTTATGCAGAAAAACACCTTTGACCACAAGTCCATCAGGCAGTGGTCAGCACGTAACGTCCTAGAGGCCCTGAGGGAAAAGGAGAGGGTGGACCCTGTGGGATGGTTCCCCGAGCAGACTGTCAAAGTCATTTGGCAGAATGCCTCATCGCCAGAACTTTCCAACAAGCACCAAGACGTAGCTTGGCTGGTGGTGAGAAAGGCCCTCCCCGTCAGATCCTTCCTACACGCCAGGAGTCTCACCCCCTCTGCACGTTGCCCTCGAGGTGGCTGTGGTGGGGAAGAGACCGTTGTTCACCTCCTTGTGGATTGTGCCTTTGCAAAGAAAGTCTGGAGAGAGATGCAGTGGTTGCTGTCGAGGTTCATCCCGAGCAGTTCTGTGACACAGGACTCTGTGCTCTACGGGCTGTTCCCAGGGACACACACCGAGACAAACATCGACTGCAGCTGGAGGATCATCAACTCGGTGAAAGAGGCGCTTTGGTCTGCCCGAAACTTGTTGGTCTTCCAGCACAAAGAGTTGTCCCCGACCGATTGTTGCGGACTGGCACAATCCAAAGTCCAGGACTACGTGCTGAGGGACGCACTAAAGCTTGGGGCAGCTGCCACAAAGGCGCAATGGGGAAGGGTCGCTGTCTAAGACCTTTCTACCACAGCGCACCGAGAGACTGGGAACTGTTTAGAGCCCCTCGGGCTGTACAGATCAAAATGAAAGGCTGTAAATGATTGTAATATTGTTTGTACTGATGCACCTGGAGATACATTTTGTAAAAGTTTAACCTGGATTGTACCCTTGTAATGTTGTTTTTGAAATGGTTTTGAATGTGATTGAAGATTTTTTATGAATAAAGTATATTTTTACAAAAAAAAAAGACGTCCGCGCTTGCGCTCTTCACCCCGCTGAGCCAAAATGGCGGCCGTTAACGCGCTTCTTCGGAAAAAAGAACCGGGCTGCAAACAGGGGTATCTCAGGGTCTTATTCAAGGTTTAGAGCCTTTACAAGGTGTTCAGAAACCCTCCCCGTCGCCTCCAACCCTTCCTCCGTGTTTTCATTTCCTTACCAGTTTGAAGATAAGACAGACAGAAGACGCCACATCGCCATTATGGCGCATTCTCCAAACACTGGGCGATAATGCACCTGCGCACTGCTCTCCGCTGGCGGGGATAGGGGACATTCACCACCGCGGGGGATGCTGGGTAGATTCCTTGCCATAGAATGGCCTAATTGGTAGTGGTGAGTTTTTTTTTGCAAAGATGTGGGGATTGGGGCGAGTGTCGGGCAGTCAATAAAATTAGGAACCAACACAAAAACAAAAATTGCTGGAAAAACTCAGCAGGTCTGACAGCACCTGTGGAGAGGAAGACTGAGTTAATGTTTCGAGTCCGTAGTAACGTTAACTCTGTCTTCCTCTCCACAGATGCTGTCAGACCTGCTGAGTTTTTCCAGCAACTTTTGCTTTTGTTTCAGATTTCCATCATCCGCAGTATTTTGCTTTTAAATTAGGAACCAAATTATGCAGAAGCCCAAGTGCACAAAACATCCATTATCCACCAAAAAGGGAATTGATGGTGAATTGCAAATCCCCCAAAGTTTTACCAAAACAGCAGCAATGACGCGGAATCCAATCCCTCCAGTCAAATGTGAACTCAGCAGATGGGGTGACTGAGTGAATCCTTTCAGTCAGTAACTGTCAGGATTGTTGTCTCGTGGATATTCCTGGTTGTGTATTTTTAGTTATGCTGTCACATACCAATAACACAGTAATCTGGAAACAGGCTGCAGCTCCTTTTTTTCATTCATCACAGGATGTGAGTATCACTGGCAATGTGGGCATTTATTGCCATCCGTAATTGCCCTTGAGAATGTGATGGTGACCTGCGTTCCCAAACCGCCAATTGAATTTTACTTTCTTTGAGCAGCTTTGATATGACCAAGTGGCTTATGCACCATTTCAAAGGGTCAAACACATTGCTGTTGGTCTGCAGTCACCTGTAGACCAGATGAGGTTGGGATGGCATCCTAAAGAATGTCAGGGAACCAGTTGGACTTTTATAACAATCCATTCATTTCATGATCACTGATAACAGCTTTTATAGTAGATTTTTATTCCAGATTTATTGAATTAACTGAATTTAAAATCTCTAACTGTTGTGATGAGTTTTGAACTCACATCTCCAGATTATTATTCCCTCTAGATTGCTAATCCAGTAATGTAACCACTATGCCTGGGCATGTCGTCAGAATGCCTGAATTCAGATTGACAAACAGGTGCTGTACTCAGAGCTACACCAGAGAGGCTCTTCACATGGGGCCAAAGGAAACTTTTCAAAGACAATCTCAAGGCCTACCTGACATTCTGCTCTATTAACAGAAACACTTGGGAAGCAGATTCCCAATCGCCTCCAAAATGGTGAATCATCATCCATGAACTTTTCAATCAACAAGAGCAGCCACTGAGAGAGAGGAACAGAGAGAGCAGCTACTCGAGTCAACAATCCATCACCAACTCTACTGGCCAACAAACCCCATGTCCTCACTGTAAGGAGAGGCTGCAAGGCTAAGATAGGACACATTAGTCACCTGTGAATACACAACTAACACTGACGTATCACTTGCACCTAGTCATACACAAGGAAGAATCACCCTTGACAGAAGGGATTACTGATGGATAACCACGATGTTATCGTACCCTTCTTTATCTGGGGATTGAATGTCAGTTATACAATTCTAGCAGCAGTTAAAAGCCTCCTGTGAACTCCTCCATGCGATCTCTTAGTGCAGATTTTAAACAATTTATTTTGAGTGTGCTTATGTTCAATGAGTTAATACTGATTTTATAAACCAATGGTTATGCCTCAGTTGGAGTGCTGTATTCATTTATGGGCATCACACTTTAAACAGGATGTGAAAGCCTTAGAGAGGGTGCAGAAGAGATTTGCTAGAATGGTACCAAGGGTAAGAGGCTTCAGCTATATAGAGAAACTGGGATTGTTTTCCTTGGAGCAAAGGGTTAAGCAGGATGGTGGTAGCGGCATGATGGTATTGTCACTGGACTAGTAACCCAGAGACCAGGGTTAATGCTCTGGAGGCTGGGTTTCGATTCCCACCAGGTCTCATGATGACCCTGAAGCCATTGTTGCTTGTCATAAAAACCCATCTGATTCACTAATACCCTTTAGAGAAAGAAATATGCCATCTTCACCTGGTCTGGCCTGCATATGACTCCAGACCCACAGCAATATGGTTGACTCTTAAAATACTCAGAACTTACACCATGGACTGCAGCAGGCCAAAAAGATGGCTCACCACCACCTTCTCAAAAAAGATGCAAAGCGGTTTTCAAAATCATGAACAGTTTTGACAAACTGAAAGAATAAGGGTGTCCAGTAGCAGAAAAATTGCTAATCTGAGGACACAGATTTCAGAACTTTTTTTTAAGCAGTGTGTTGCTGTGATCTGGAAATCACTGCCTGAAAGGGTGCTGGAAGCAGATTCAAGAGCAACATATTTGGGAGAATTGAATAAATAGTTGAAGGAAGAAATATCCAAGTCTAGGAGTAAAGAGCAAGGGAGTGGGACTAATTCGATAGCTACACTAAAGCACTGGTACAAACACGATGAGCTGAACACCATCCATTAGCTCCTGTACCATCTGAAGACAATGGCAGATGATGCTACCCAGAATGCTTCAGGTGGTAGAATATGGCCCATCAACATCAACAGGGATGCAACACTGATTTTTCTCCCTTTCTTTCATGAAGGTGCTGTGTGATGGTGAGGTTCAATCCCAGTTACTGTTTACCCACCTGTACCCTGCCAAGTGGTAATTCTGAGCTTATGATCCTACACTGTGAGCTATAATAACGGTATTTTATTCAAGAAGCAAGTTTTCAGACCAAAGGCTGAATTGTAGTGTGACTTACATGAGGAAATTCACATAGAGACTAAATGATAAAGTTAAAAACATGGAAATATGACAATCAAATAGCAGAAACAGGTTTCAGTTGAAAACTAGCAGGAAAAATGTTTCCAGTGATAATAATAAACACAGACACCAGAACTGGAATAAAAGACAGGCTATTTTCTAATAATAACAGTGGCATAGTATAAGTGTAACAATTACAAACACAGGGTCTGATACAGTAAGAGTGCAGATGGGCCCAAAGGAAGAATAGCAAAAGTTTGGCTCATCTTGAGTGTAACAAATACAGTATTTGTTCCAATAATAAGAGTTAGGCTGCAGTGTGTTAGTTAACACATCATTGGATCCAATGTGATGATAATGCAGTCAGTATCTAGTGCAGCAAAACCAAAGTTTGGGTCTCATCTAGCAATGTAAGTGAGTCATGGTCTATTGGTATAATATGATGTCAATGTGTTGCCTAATGTCTAATAACAGAGCCAAGGATCACTGCAATGGGAATGGGATGGGTTTAATGTAATAACACAGACATGGTCTAGTGGAATGGGAACTGATATCAATATTGACTAATTGGTGGCACTCTCACTCCGAGTCAGAAGGATGTGGGTTCAAGCTCTCTCCAGAGACCCAACCACATCATCTGAGCCGATGCTCCTGGTGTCATTATAAATGGGAGTCTCTGCTCTTTTGCCGAATATTTCCTTAGACTCAGGAGTGAAGGGAATGACAGACAGGCCAATTCTGGGCAGTTGCTCCATCCAGCAAAGCATTCCTGGGACATGTTTGCAGGTTTGACGTGCCCATCCACTCCTTAAAAAAAATCTCTTCCTCTTTGGGTTTGTGAAGGGAGTTACGACTGCAGCACATGGGGCTGACTGGAGTCTGGTGTAAAAATAATCACACAGGCCGACTCCAGTTCTTAATAACAGAGGTCAATTTAACTGCAGGGAACCTTACATTAAGGGAGGAAAAAGGCAGAATAAAGATCCGATTGTAATAGGAGGACAAGGTGTAAGGAAGCAATGATATTTGGGTTTCTGTGTTATGGTGAGTGTCACAGGGAGGTGTGTGATAAAATAGGAGTGGAAATGTCATGACAGAGACACGTGTGACTGACTCCACTTGACTGAGAGCTGTTGTACCCAATGGGAGGGCAATGACGACAAGGGGAACTCCAGAGATTTCTGTTATCTGAGGTGATAATGGTGCATCTGAGAAACTGAAAAGAATCGGTTCCTTCTCACCCTTGCCTGCAGTTCCCAAGTTACACAGACACACAGGAAACAGATCTGACAGCTCGTAGAAACCAACGTTTTAAATCTTCTGTTTGAGACGCATTATGATTGAAAACATCAAATATTAAAACCTCAGGAGAGGAAAATTCAGAATGTGACAAAGATGAGTGAACCGTCCAATTAGTTCCATTCACCATAACTCTGCCAATTTTCCCCTCTTCATTTATTGATCCAATCCCCTTTGAAAGTTGCTATTTTATCTGCTTCCAACCCCGTCAGTGTGTGCATTCCAGATCACATCAAATCACTGCGTAAAAATATTCTCCTCATCACCCCCTCTGGTTCTGTTGTCAAAATCATAAATCTGTGTCCTCTGGTTACAAACTCCTGCATCTGAAAACAGTTTCTCCTAGTTTTCTCCCTCCCTCTTCTCTGCCTTGGTTCAGTTCTCCAGCTCCTGTGTCTCTGATTCGGGGTCTCAGGCGGGAACCCAGCTGCCGCCGGGCGGGACACAGGAGGGGGAACCCTCCCGGGTGGGTCTTAGCCGGACCCTGTGTCCGTCCTCCCAGTTTCTGAGCCCCCGGGAGGCCCGCGGTCTCCCCGTAATTTTTGAATTTCCCGCTCCGGAGCCTCTTCCCCCGAACCCGGCTCTGTCACCGGGAAGAAGCCCCGGAGCTGCAAACACGGGACATGGAGGCTGTGATCCGGGATTGTGGCCAATGCCGGGTGTTTCTGAAGCCTCTCCCCCGACCCGCCGGCTCCATTCGGCCTCACTCACTCACCGCCTCCAGTCAGTTTCTGTCTCCCTGCGGCTCCGACACCAGCCCATCCAAACACCTGCACTGCGCATGCTCCAGTCAGAGCGACACTGCGCCTGCGCAACAATCGCCTGTTGTGCAGATAGGGCACATTCTGCCTCTCGGTGAATGCTGGTTAACTCCCACCACCATTGACAACCTGTTTCATCGAATACAACATCATCTTTTGTGGTCCGATTACGATTTGAACCCTGGATATAAAATGGTTGAGTCAGTTGACACAGTATCCATAGTTCTATCCTGGACTTGATTAACAGCAGGAAAACACCCTCAGTGTCAAATGTGAACTCACTGGATTCTTAGCAGGCGGTGTGAACGAATGTGCCTTTTCTCGTAAACAGAACATGTAAACAGCTCCTCATCACCAACTGATTGTATATCAATTGCTTTGAACTTTTAAAGCTGGAGTGTTAACTAGTGGAAATACTGAATAGATCCCTCCGCGCATATAAAGTATCTGAATGGTCTCCCTCTGACGTGACTGTGTTCTTGTGTCAGTAAACGGGATGACCAAGTGAATCCCTGTCTAAATACAGCTGGTGGACGGTGTATTTGTGGTGTGGTTGTACCCATGAGTTCCCAGTTCTGACATGCTTCGCAAACTCTTAATATAACGATTTCCATATTCTCACATTCCCCTGGTCAAAGAAAAGCAAAAATACTGTGGATGCTGAAAATATGCAATAAAAATAGAAAATGATGGAAATACTCTGATATTGAGCAACTTCCAGGTCAGAATTGACTTGATATGATGTGTTGCAGCCGTAGCATTTGGACGTTGGTAGGCACGAATGTGATCCACAACAACAACATTTGCAGTAAGTGCAGCTCGAGGAACTTCAGCTCAGAGTTGTTGAGCTGGAGCCTGAACTTTGGACAATAGGGAGAAAGTTGCCTGGACAATTTGATTCAGCAAGCAGCCACTCTCCTTAAGTTACATAATATCAGATTTAGTCTGTGGTCAGGGATGGGAGGGTGTGACTATTGGTGATACAGGTATGGGTATCAAGAAGGTAGCACTTTGCACTTGTCCAGTAAATTCAAAGTTCTTGGAGCCATGAGGACAGCAGCTTGATGTATGAGCAAAGTGACCATGGTACCGAGTTACAGGGGACCATTCAAGCTGGGGGTGGTGGGTGGCGGAGAGAGCAGAGTGTAGGAACAGTCGGGGACAGTAGCCAAGGGTGTGAGTCCCGAATGCTGTGCAGCCTGCTCAGTAATGGATTTAAGGACATCTTCTCGGGCTGGAGAGTAATGTGGAGAGGGAGGGAGAGGGCCCAGTTATCGTGGTTCATGTAGGTACCAGCTACATAGGTATTATCGTGTAAGAGGTTCTGCTCAGGGAGCATGAGCAGCTAGGACATAAATTAAAAAGCAAAAGCAAAAGTAATAACCTCTAGATTACTGTCTCAGCCATCAGGAAATCGGTCAAAATGTTGAATGTTCAACAACTGGTGTCACAAGGGTCATTTGGAAGAACTCCTTCAGACTCATCCCATCTGGGTCACTAATGTCCTTTAGGGAAGGAAATCTGCCAACGTTACCTGGTCTGGCCCACGTGTGACTCCAGGCCCCAACAATATGATTGACTCCTAACTGCCCTCTGAAATGGCCTAGCAAGCATCTCAGTTATACTCAAGGCAGCAACTCGCCACCACTTTCTCAAGGAGCACAGGAAGAGGCCATTCAGCTCCTCGGGCCTGCCCCCCCTCCCCCATTCAATAGGATGGCGGCTGATCTTCTGCCTCGACTCCACCTTCCCGCCCTATCCCTTCGCGCCCAAAATCCTTTCAGTCTCAGACTTGTATAGACTTAGCGACGGAGCATCCACAGCTCTCGGTGGGGAGGGGGGTGTTAGAATTCCAAAGATTCACAACCCTCCGAGTGAAGGAATTTCCCCTCATCTCAGTCCAAAATCGACGACCCCTCACCCTGAGACTGTGACGCCCCTGCCGCCCCCATTCTAGACTTTACAGCCGCAGGAGGGAAACAGTCTGTCGGCACCAACTCCGTCAAACCCTCGAAGAATGTTCAAAGTTTCAATCAGATCACCTCTCGTTCTTCCAAACTCCAACAGTAACAGGCTCCCCTACTTCAATCTCACCTCGTAGGACGGCCCTCTCGTAGGGATTCACGGAATGAGTAAGGAGGCCATTCTGTGCTTCACCCCCATGCCAGCATCCCAGGGATCAGCCTCGTGAACCCTCACTGCATCCCCACCAAAGGCAAGTCTCCTTAGCTAAGGAGGCTGAAACTTGTGCACATGTGCTCCAGGCGTGGTCTCGCCGAGGCCTTGTATAATGGGGGCAAAACTTCCTTACTCTTAAAACAGCACCTCCCTCGCAAGGGGAGAGCCGACATGCCATTCGCCGCCCTTTATTGCTTGCTGCCGCCAGCGGGGCAGCTTGCCGCGTTTCGGGTGTGGGGCACCCAAATCCTCCCACGCGTCAATGTTGACCAGGGCTCCGCAAGGTGGCTGAAGGGTGCAACGCCAAAGCAATTCACTCCAGGGCGTCGCCCTGGCTCCCTTTGAGTGAGGGGCACTCGGCGAATCCCAAGTGAAATTGGCGCCGTTCTCCCTTTTGCCCCACATGCAATGATGATGGTGATGATGATGATGGTGTGTGTGTGTGTGTGTGTGTGTGTGTGTGCACGTAACTCCTGCCATTTCGTCTTACCTGGACCTTTGGTGCTCTGAGACCCTTTACTGCATTATTTCAACTCTTCGGCCTGCCACTGGTCACTTGCCTACCTCCAACCTGATACGCTTCACTGACTTACTCTTCGACTATGTCGCAACCTCTCCTATCTCTTAAAGCCTATCTTTCCTCTTAAGAGGGAAACTTTTCATTTAAGTCCAACAGTTCTGACATGCAGTCAGAGCCACATTAGTTGGCCAATGTTTGGGTGACCTTTGACCCTGCCTAAACTGGCATCCCAGTGAGGTCCTGGCTGCCTTTTATTTCACTTTTTAAAACAAAGGGGAGCCTCTCCTGATTAAAGTAACCTTATTTCAAAAACTGTGTTCCCTCTTATAATGTTTTATTTCTACTTTATTCCATGACCAGCCCCTCCACCTCACATCCTCAAATGGCGTCGCTTCCCCCTCCATCTAACGGCTTAAATACCGGGGCGGCCGCAGGGAGGGGGCGGGGACAGCCATCGCCACGCCCCCGCCACCAATTACGGCGGGCGTTTCTGCTTCGCCCATCGCGCGGCGGCGGCCCGCCGTCCAATCAGCTCCCCACCACCTCCAGACCCCGCGCGGGCGGCGGGCGGCTCGAGCTTTCCCGCCAACGGTCGGAATTCAAAATGAGGACCACGTGGTTGGGGTGGTTATTCGGCCCCTCCCGCCATTACAAGCCCCTTTCCCCAAAAATGTGTCGCAAAAAGGCATTAACATGCTAAAGGATATGGTGACCTATCTTCTCAAAATACATGATGATGAAGACATTAAGATGACTGAAAAAGAGAACATCTTAAAAGGCATTCGCAAAAGGAGAGCACATCTTCTTAAAAGGCCATGAGATGACTAAAAAGGACATATTTTCTCAAAAGGCATTAAGATTATTGATAAATAGAACACATCTTCCCAAATGACTGGAAAGGAGGACAAATGTTCTAAAATGCATTAAGATACAGAACATATCTTCCCAGAAGGCATTAAGATGACTGAAAAAAGAACATATCTTCTTAAATGCATTAAGATAACCAAAATGAGGACATATACAAACATATGAACTAGGAGCAGGAGTAGGTCACAAGACCCTTCAAGTCTGCTCCGCCATTCAATAAAATCATGGCTGATCTGATTGTAACTTCTTCCTACCCCTGATAACCTGTCACCCCCCTTGTCAATCAAGAATCTATGTAGCTCTGCCTTACAAATATTAAAAGACCTTGCTTCCACCGCCTTTCAAATAAGAGAGTTTCATGACCCACCACCCTCCGAGAGAAAAAATTTCTCCTCATCTCTGTCTTAAATGAGTGACCCCTTATGTTTAAATAGTGACCCCTAGTTCTAGATTCTCCCACAAGAGAAAACATCCTCTCCACATCCACTGACCCCTCAGGATCATAAATGTTTCGATCAAGTCACCTCTTACTCTTCTAAACTCCAGCGGATACAAACCTAACCTGTCCAATGTTTCCTCATAAGACACCCACCCATTCCTGGTATTAGTCTCGTAAACCTTCGCTGAACTGCTTCCAACGCACTTACAACCTTCCTTAAATAAGGTGACCAATACTGTACACAGTTCTCCAGGTGTGGTCTCACCAGTGCCTTGTACAACTGAAGCATAACCTCCCTACTTTTGTATTCAATTCACCTCGCATAAACTATTACATTCTATTAGCTTTCCTAATTACTTGTTGTATCTGCATACTAACCTTTTGTGATTCATGCACTAGGACACCCAGATCATTCAGAATCTTAAATCTCTGCAATCTCTCATTATTTACATAATATGCTTCTTTTTTATTCTTCCTGCCAAAGTGGACAATTTCACATTTGCCCACATTGTACTCCATTTGCCTGGTCTTTGTCCACTCACTTAACCTATCTATGTCTCCCTCTTTATGTCCTCTTCACAGCTTACTTTCCTACCTATCTTTGTGTCGGCAGCAAATGTAGCCACCAAACTATCTGCCCCTTCATCCAAGTCATTTACATAATTTGTAAAAAGTTGAGGTCCCAGCATTGATCCCTGCGGCACACCACTCGTCACATCCTGCCAACCAGAGAAAATCCATTTATGGCTACCCTCTGTTTCCTGTTAGCCAGCCAGTCTTCTATCCATGTCAATACATCCCTACACCCACGAGCTTTTATTTTCCACAATAGCGTTTGTGTGGCACTTTATCAAATGCCATCTGAAAATCTAAGTACAGTACATCTACCGGTTCCCCTTTATCCATAGCACATGTGGCTCCTTCAAAGAACGCCAATAAATTGGTTAAACATGATTCCCCTTTCAAAACACCATGTTGACTCGGCCTGATTGTTTTGAGTTTTTCTAAATGCCTTGCTATAACATCCTTAATAATAGCTTCTAACATTTTCCCTATGACAGATGTTAAGCTAACGAGCCTGTAGTTTCCTGCTTCCTGTCTCCCTCCCTTCTTGAATAAAGGAATCACATTTGCTCTATGCCTATCTAATGGAACCTTCCCAAAATCTGGAGAATTTTGAAAAGCTTCTTAAAAGGCATTAAGATGATCAAATATCTCCTCAAATGCATGGAGGCGGCATATTATAAGGCATTAAGATAACTGAAGAAGAGAGCATTTCTCAAAAGGCATTAAGATAATTGAACAAAGGAAAATATCTTCTTTAAAAGGCATTAAGATATGGAAAAAAGGAAAATATCTTCCTAAGAAGCATTAAGAGGATTGAAAAAGAGGACATATTTCCTTAAAAGGCATTAAGCTGGCTAAAAAAGAACATAACCTCATCTTATTGCTGAAAAATTGGGGGAAATATCGAAGGCAAGTTAATCAACGGTCAACGCCAGGATGGTTGATCAAGGCCAAATAATTGCCTCCATGTCCAAACAAGAGTTGTCAACACAGGCCATCAAGAGTCACTAAAATTTCCTGAGGTGCAACCACCCACTAAAAACTTAAATGTAGCCCAAAGAGTTTCGGGGAGATGACGGTGTAGTGGTACTGTCACTGGGCTAGTAATCCAGCGGTCCAGGCTAACGCTCAGGGGACACGAGTTCCAATCAAGAAGATTTAGCAGAAGCGACATATATTCAGAAACAGGAACCTGTCCTCTGCAGGCAAAAGGAACATGTCCAGGCATTACGCCTTTTTTTGAATTAAACAAAAGCCTGGGGGGAAACAGTTCCCTTGGTGCATTGTCCAAAGTAACACCTTGACCAATCTGCTAAGTGCAAGACGAAAATCTTCGCAGCATGTCTCCTCAGCAATACACAACTCTTATCTATTCTAAACAATTTGGTAGATATGATGCCTTTATAAAGCACCTTTCATGGCATCCCACAGCACTTTACAAGTCAATGAAGTACTTTTGAAGTGTAAGCACTGTCGCATTGTCGGATTACCAATGTGATTACTGCTTTTTTCAGTGTCATTGGCCAAGAGATAAATGCTCATGGCACAGTAGGGATAATTCCTCTGCTCTTCTTCGGAATAGTACCCTTGCAATCCTTTACATCCAGCCGAGAGGGCAGATGGGGGGCCCTCGGTTGAAAGCCTCATACGGCAGTGCAGCATTCTCTCAGCACTGCATCAGGAGTGTCAGCCCAGCTTGTGGGCTCGAGTCACTGGACTGGGCCTTGAATCCACAACCTCTGACCCTGCGGCCAGGCTGCTAGCCAACAAGCCATGCTGGATATACAGTCAGGTTTTGTTTTCAAAAATCAGGGTGATTTGATTGAAGTGTATACAAGATCCCGAACGGCCTTGACAAGGTGGATGTCGAAAGGATGTTTCCTCTTATGGGTGAGTCCAGAACTAGGGGGCACTGTTTTAAAATTAGAGGTCGCCCTTTTAGGACAGAGATGAGGAGAATTTTTTTTCTCTCAGAGGGTTGTGCGACTTTCGAATTCTCTGCCTCAGAATATGGTGGAGCCGGAGTAATTGAATATTTTTAAGGCAGAGGTGGACAGATTCTTGTGAGGCAAGAGAATCAAAGGTTGCCAGGGTTAGATGGGGATGTGGAAATCGAAACACAAGAGGATCAGTCATGATCTTATTGAATGGCGGAGCAGGCTCGAGGGGCTGAATGGTCCACTCCTGTTCCTATTTGTTATGTTCTAATGTTCCAATCATGTCAATATTTCCTATGGGGAAAAAATGTTAACATCTCCACTGTTAGAGGTGAATAAGATTAGGGCAGGTTTAGATAAAGTAGACAAAGTAAAGCTGTTCCCATGAGCGAGGTACAGGAGACATAGACTTGAGGTTTTGCACAGGGGATGTGGGGGGGATGTGAGGAAGAACTTTTTTACACAGCGAGTGGTAATGAACTCGCTGCCCACGAGGGTGGTGGAATCAAAGACGATGAATGATTTCAGAAGGAAATTGGGTGGAAACCTGATGGAAATAAACTTGCAGGGGTACGGGGATAGAGTAGAGGGAATGGGACTGACTGGATTGCTCTACAGTGGACCAGCATGGACTCGATGGGCCAAATGGCCTCCCTTCTAAGTGCTAATGGCTCATTGACTATCATCTGTGGCCTTATACCCTACTATTGAACAAAATGTTAAAGTCTCTTTTCCTACATATATCCAAAAACTTTCTACACAAATTTCCATTTGCTTTTTCAACTCATTAAAACTTCTAGCATACAAATTGAGGCTTTAAAAAAATTACGCATTTCACATGATTAAATTTATCCATAGGGTTTTTATTTGAAAGGGCCGACTTTTCTACACGACAGCAGCACAGAAACAGACCATTCGGCCCATCTGCTGCATGCCAGTATTTCTGCTCCACATGAGCCTCCTCCCACCCCCTTACCACATCCTTCTGTTCCTTTCTCTCTAATGTCTCTCCACTTCCCTTTAAACATATCTATGCCGTCCACCTCAACTCCTCCCGGTGGTAGCGATTTCCACATTCTCACCACTCGCTGGGAAATGAAGTTTCTCCCGAATTCCCCATCGGAGTTTCCATTCAAAAGGTCTCAACCTCTTTCAGCACTTTGGGTTTAAGACTCAATATCCATTTACTTACAGCTGTATTTTCACTGTCTAAATATATATCAAAGGCTCCTTGGTAGCTGGAATATAATGGCACTGAGACAGACGAGTCACTGAATGTTCTGGTTCAACCCTCGTCAGTGCGTGCATTATTTTTCAAAACTATTTAAATGAAATGCTAGAGGGGGAAACTTTATTTTGAAAGGAGGTGATTATTTGTGTAGTGATTTAACATCTCCTACTTGGGCAGCCCTTCAGGTTCGAGGATGACTTGCTTTCACTCCAGTCCGATGGGTTCTATGGTGGCTGAGAAGCCCAGCGTACGATCTGCAGACTGTGCCACATGCAGAGGCAGCTGGAGATTGAAGGGTGGGGCGGATGGCTCGTGCACGGGTTTGCGCGCTCTCTCGGACACCTGGGCTTCACCTTCACAAAAGAACCTCCTCCATCCATTTTGGTCGGTCACAAGCCAGGGACTCCCATGAGTCGGTGTTACTTGGGGGGTGGGAAAGGGGGGGAAATAAGTGTCACTGAAGCGTCTCCTGCCTCCATTGAGTTCTGAGTACAGCAGTTGCTTCCGGAGTCTGGTATCAGGCATATGAAAGACCTGTCCTGCGTAACAGAGTGGGTTTGGAGTGATTTGCGCCTCACCACTGGGCATACTGGCTTGGGAAGAGGAAGCTGGGGTTGGATGGCCTTTTTAGTTTAAAAAATAAACTGCAGGAATAATTACGCATAATTATGCTTTTGAGGGATTCTGCATAGAGATGGTTGGATATTTGAGACTCATTTTAAGATTTTTTCCCCCCCAAACACACCATACGTTGGGAAGTCAAGATGCCAAATGTGCTGATTGTGTAGCATATTAAATCATTCTGCTAGCATAGACGATACCCAGAGGGACTCACCAACTTGGTAATAATATTATTTATTCGCCAATATGCAAATATTTGAGGTTTAGTCGTCAGAATCCTCCACACCCACTTCAAACTCGCAGGCTTCTTATCTAAAATGGAACGCAATTTATTGGCTGCGATCTCACCTTAAATCTGGCCCTTCCACTAAAGGAAATGTTACCTATTTCGCTTTCTTTGGAACAGAGGAGACCAAGGAGTAGAACATAAGTTGTGTACAAAATTATGCATTTTATCTGTAATGAAGAGGGCCATGATGCAGAGTGGATATGAAGTACCCATTTCCCTCAGGAGCTCTGTATTTGAGAGGACTGCCTAAGTGTGTTGGTACTCAAACAGAGTCAGTGGGTGCACACTCGCACAGGTGCATGTAGGAGATTAATAGGAGTCAGGTTGTCTTGAGGTTTTGAAAGATGTAAAGGATAGCGGTGTTTAGCTTGAGGGACAAGTAACTAGGTTAGATCTAAAATTTGCGTTTTTCGAGAAGTTGAGAGTTTGTTTGAATATCAAAGGGGAATCAGAGATGCCAAAAAACATCTTTACATTTCGCAGGGAGTTCCATAGGTAGATTTTATTGACCCCAAAAGCAAAGACAAGACAGAAACATAAAAAGATTTTATATGTGGATGGATTTGAGTTTCAAAGAGGTGTGAGAACAATGGAACTGGGATGGAAGGGGAAAGAGTTTAGGATTAGAGATAGCTGGAGCTCTGGGCCCGGAGAGTTTGCCATTTGAACCGGCCATTCAGTCAACAGAAAAGTCCTGGGCTGCAACAAGCAGTTTTATTCTGAAGTGGATTCCAACGTAGAGTGGAAGAGGTTAGAGGTCATGTGCTATGCCTTTATTAAAGCTACAACACTTCACCTTGTGTAATATTACTGGATTTTATAGTTAACCATCTATAAAGGGACTGTTGCCTGGGAGGTGTTTACTTGTAGGATTGACCAAGTAGAATTTTCCTTTCTTTGGGGAATGTTTTTTAAAAAACTAACATTAATGGTGTAACTAATCTTGTGTGTTTACGTTTCCTTTTATTGTTGCTAATAAAACTTTTGGGATTTTAAGAAATAAAAGTAAAAGCATTACTGGACTTCTTACTAAGATCAGTACATCGCTTTGTTTTCAGAATACAAAACAAAGGGTATAGTCCATAAGACAAGTTTCCCTGAGATTTGGTTTGCTCAGCAATTAACACCGGCTGTGGTTATAACAATGGAAGATGGCCACACTCCCAAGGACCTTCCGTGTAGCAAGGTACATGGACCCAAATTACTAGTGGACAACCAAAGCAATGGTTCAGGGATAATTGTAGCCATGACACGAAGGCCCTAACCATCGACAATTGCACCTGGGAGTCAATTCTTTTAGGTTGGCATGCTATGCCACAAATAGCCAGTGGCAACAATCCCCAATGTCATTTGGCAGCTTCATGGTGCAATGCCCGAGACAGAACCTGTCACTTGGCCTTCAAAGAGAAAGGTACACCAAGTGAAGACACCCCTCTGAATGGATCATTTGCTACCTGCCCACCATTGCCCACAGATTGACCTCACCAAGGGGAATGTTGGTGTCCTTCAACAACCAGGAGACAAATTTAATGTCATTGGCAGAAGGATTAGATGGGCATAGATACTGAACTAGCCATATAAATACTGTGGCTACGAGAGGTCAGAGGCCAGGAACCATGTGACAAGTAACTCATCTCCTGACTCCAAAGCCTGTCCACCATCTGCAAAGCACAAGTCAGGAGTGTGATGGAATACTCCACTTGTCTGGATGAGTGCAGCTCCCACAACACTCAAGAAGCTCGACACCATCCAGGACAAAGCAGCCCCGCTTGATTGGCACCCCATCCACAAACATTCACTCCCTCCACCACTGATGGTACACACTGCTGCTACTATCTACAAGACGCACTGCAGGAATTCACCAAATCCCCTTCAAAGCACCTTCCAAACCCACAACCACCACCATCTAGAAGGACATGGGCAGCAGACACATGGGAACACCACCACCTGGAAGTTGCCATCATTGTCACTCACCATCCCGAGTTGGAAATATATCAGCCATTCCTTCACTGTCATTGGGTCAAACTCCTGGAACTCCCTCCCTAACAGCACTGTGGGTGTATCTGTACCACAGGTACTGCAGCTGTTCAAGGCAGCTCACTACCACCCTCAAGGGCGACTAAGGATGGGTAATAAATGCTGGCCCAGCCAGCATAGCCCACATCCCATGAATGAATTTTTAGAAATTCATATGTGATGGGTACAGACAGCAACTTTATACACATTTATTGGAAGTGGACATCGCTGGCTTGGTCAGCATTTATTGCCCATCCCTAATTGACCTTGTTCAGACATTAAGAGTCAACCACATTGCTGTGGATCTGGAGTCACATGTAGGCCAGATAAGGACAAGGACATCTGAAGGTCAGTGAACCAGATGGGACTTTACAACAAGAAAAATGGTCAGACATGGGGTCTACTTTTTTTTTTTGCAAATTGAATTCAAATTTCACCATTGGGATTTGGACCTAGGTCCCGGAGCATTACCCTGGGTCTCTGGAATACCAGCCTGGTGACAATACCACTACACCACCACTTCCCCAAAAAGTGCACTTGGAAATCTGCGTGTCATGCTGTAACCCACAAGGCTAGGGACCAATCCCAGTTGGCACAGACATGGGCCAAATAGCTTCACTATGCTGCAAATCTAAACAAAAATTGCTTTTAAAGTTATCCAGGGTTTGGGAACGTGTGTATACCTAATCCAGTTTTACAGAAACATAACTACACAGTTATCATAGAGAAAAAAATTCCAAGGTAGCTGACTCCAGGATAAATTGCATAAGTTATTCATTTTAATAAATCAATTCCTCACGAGTGACAGACAGCTCTAACACAAAAGTCTTTGATGACCCACATACAAACCTGCATTTATGAAATCAGTATTTACAGGAAATTCTTCAACAGGAAAATGAAAAAGTGGATGACAAACAGGTTTCATGCAGCAGTTAACAAAATGTTGAAGCTTTTTTTTTATAAATTCATTTTTTTTAAAAAATTCAACTGCAGTTAATCCCTTCACTAAAGCTACTTTGCAAAGTCAGATAACAGTCACTGTACACATTAATAATTTTATTTAAATTCTGAAGTTCCTCAAATAACCGTAGTGAGTTCAGTTATCAATTGGAAATAGACTGAAACGTTAAGTTGTGCGAATTTTGACACTCCCAATAGCATTCCTTTCGTGAAATAAAATGAGACTCACTCAGCTGTAATCCGTACAAGAAACAGCTTTGTTTACATTTTCAGCAAAAAAAGTGAGTTTACTTGCATTGCTCAGAAATCACATCTTTCATTTCTTTTGCACACATTTGGCATTTCCTTATTGAATCCTGGCCTTTCACCCACCAACTCCCCCTGCAGTGACAAGTTTCTACTACCTCCTCCTGTTGGGAGGAGAGGAAAACAAAGCAGTGCCGTCAATAGTCAGCCATTCTGCCAAAATATTGGCCTCAATTAGTGTTTATGTGCTTGAAACAAAGGTTCAATTTTTTTTAAAAATTGAAGTGTTGCTCGACAACCACACTGGACTCAGGTTTAAGTCAAAAATATCACGCCCATCATCTTTAAAAGTGGAGAGTCAGCAATTCAATCTACACTAGGGCTTCCAGAGACGGTCATTGGCTGTTAAATGATGGTGTTTACTATTACAACATCTACAAGAGCTATTGCTACTTTTAACATGGGAAGGATAGAAGAAATGATCCCCAATATTGCATCAACACTTGGATGTACAATACAGCTTAAACTTAACCCAGATGTGTTTTCTTTTGTATGTTGCTCATTCAGACAAAGAGGGTCAGTCAATATGTTGCATTGACAACAGCTGGAGGGTTGCAGTAATGTGCTTAGGCAAAACCTCACACCCACCTAGCATGGCAGCTACCAGCTGCAGTGAAATACGAGTCTTGTAGTGCCTAGCCTTCAATTTTGGCCCATGCCCATGTGGACTGCCAAGTAGAATTTCATCTGCAAGCCAATCTCATTTAGTTAGTTGTGACAGGTGAAGGTCTTGCGATGAAACGGCTATGTTTTGTATCTGAATAGAAGGCATTGTGCATTAACAATCTTGGACTGGCAGAGCATGGAATGCCTCTGCAACAAGGTTACATTGCAGACTATGGAGGAGAAGAATAGGGAATTAAGCCGCGTCACCCACCAGAGGATACCAACGTTGGCCTTTGATACTGAAGTTGAGGTTTCCTCTCCCTTCATGTGTACCAAACACCATTAGATTGTTGGGCCTCAAACAATGTTATTCACCCTTCAGTACATCCTCCATTTTCCTCTGAACACGGTAGGCATCGTCCGTAAACTTCTGCAGCATGGTATCCAACAAGCGGATGGTGGAAGCCCCAGACAGCTTCCCTCCAGGCAGGGTCTCGAGGAAGGGAATCCACTTCACGTAGCTGTGCGGGACTGACACGTTTATCTTCGTCCACTTCAGCAGCTCCACCGAGACGCCCTTTTCCGTCAGCATTCTCGCCATCGTGGTCTGGATCTCATCCGAGAGGACAAAGGTCGGCCGGCGAATCAGCTTGGCCCTTTTGCTCAAGGCCGGGTAGTCCAGCCCTAACAGGACGCGGTAAAGCCGGATCTCGTTGTACAGAAAGTGGACATTGGCCTGGTAAGGCAGCTGCTCGACCGGGATGGGGTTGATGAGGCAGCTGTAGATCGCCGACACCGGAATGAACTCCCTCAGAGAGTCCTTCAGCTTCATCTTGTTGGCCAAGTAGTGCAGGGAGAGCAGCAGGGCGTGTTTCTGGAGTGGAGGAGAGGAATTTCTCTGCAGAGCCTGGACGCACTCCAGAAAGTCGAACCTGTCAACCTGGTGGGAGGAGACACAGAAGAAGTGAGCAATCGCGTATTCAATGTCCAGGTTTGCAAAGTAGTCGACGGTGAAAACATTCAGGACGTCCTCAACGAACTTCTTCTCCCTGTAGCCAGGAGGGCCCAAGTCAATCTTGGTGCGGATGAAGTAGAACTGCTTGCCAACCCGCCTGAGCTCGCTGGCAAGGGCTGCGACCTCCCACGTGAACCACGTCGATGACAGGATGAAGAAGCCGACGTACTTGTCGACCTCCACCGTCTTCAGGTAGTGGCCCGACGAGAAGCCGGGTCCCCGAACGCTGGGCAGCTCCCAAAACACGGAGCTGGGGTTCCCCGGCCGGCTGTAAGGCGCCGGCTTTGTCACCTGTTGGGCGGGGCCGGTGGGTGCCGCGCCATCTTCGCCATCCTTGTAACCCATGACTGAATTAATGAAAGCAGACTTCCCCACTCTCGGGGTCCCGGTGACCGCCACATGAACCGTCACACTTTCCAATCTGCTCCTCTCAGCTTTCACCAAAGATGCCACTTTGGATATCCCGCCACGGCTCATGGCATCTGAAAATCTTCCTATAATCCCCGCAATTTCCAAATCCATGCTCGTAAACTGAGAGAAAAATAAACCAGAGTTAGAATCTAATCTACAGCATAGAACAAATAATGAACACACCGATGAGCTCCAAGAGTCCTCCTTCCGTTTCTTAGACCCACAAACAACACACGTGGGAGGAGAGAGGGAGTGGAGGTGCCACGTAATGGATGGCACTAGTAATCCAGAGAGACAGGGCAATGCTGTATGGACCCGGGTTCAAATCCTGTCATGGCAGATGGTGTAATGAGAACGCCATAAAAATCTGGTACTAAAAATTTAGTGATGGCCACGAACCCATCTGGTTCACTAATGCCCTTTCGGGAAGGAAATCTGCTGCTGTCCTTATCTGGTCTGGCCTACATGCGGTTAATTCTGACACCCACGCCCCATGAATGAATCAAAAAATTAACTCAATGCCAACTGAGGAAAGTCACCTTTTTCTCAGGCCTTGAGGAAACAGGCAGGTCACTTTGTATAGATGGAGGCCTGATTTTAATCTCTTGCGTGCTAGTCTGCTAGATACAACAACAAGATTTGTCACACAAGGAGGCCATTCGATCTGTCAACTGAGCAATTCAGCTAGTGCCATTCCCCTGTAGTCCTGCAAATTCTGCTGTCCTGTAGCCAAGATCTCACTACTTTTATGAAACTTAAATGGCTAAATTACATGTTTGAAAAAACCTGGATGAAGGCTTACAAATGACTGGAGCTATTGCTGGCCGACTCAAAAAGTAACTTCCTGGCACTCAGAACAGCTGCCACTTCGTTATCTCTGAAGAGATGCCAATGATTGTTGTGACTGCAAAGATCAAATCCAAGGGAATTGTACAAAGACCAATTACATTTCTAAGGCCAAGGCCTGTCCAACAGAGAAGACCAGTCTAATAGTTCAAAGGACCCCAAAACCTCTTGGAAATGATTAATGGTTGAAACATTAACCATCAAGAATCCAGACTAAGGAATATAAATAAATCCTTTGTCCGAACCAAAGTGGAGAAGTGGGAGTCATATCACATGATTCCCCCACCACCCTAGCTGGGAGAACCAGTTACCCTGCCTTGTGGAGCTGCGAAGCAGATTGCTATCTTCCATAGAAGAAGTGGCAGCAGAACCAGGACTCTGTCCAAGTTTAAATGGCCCTAGTCCCCATCTACACTGTTTCTACTGGAACTTACTGCACCAGTGCCTACAAAGCTAATTAATCTCATCATAGAAGTTCTGCGCACTGGAAAATTGAATTATCCAGGATTAGTCTTCAACCTGCCGACTCTGAAAGGAATACATCATTGGACCTTTGATTCTGGACTCCAGTGAAATAATTCCTATTTTCTGTGGTCTTTGCCCTGTACTTCTTCCTTTATCCCTCTTTTGTATGAATGTAAAAGTGGGTGGGGGTGTGTGGTGTGGCAAACCCTGCTTTGTACGTGTAAAATAAACTCCTCCGATTCTACCCTCGAGTTTGCTGTGGAGTGGTTAATAAAAATTGGATCACATCAAAACGGAGGCTTGGGGAAAAAAATGCCACTACTTTTGAAATCATTCATCCACCCACTTCCACCGCCCCTCGGTGTTAAAAAATAAAAATCCTCTTCCTCTTCCTCTTCCTCTTCCTCTTCCTCTTCCTCTTCCTCTTCCTCTTCCTCTTCCTCTTCCTCTTCCTCTTCCTACACACCCCGTCTCTTAACTAAAATCTGTGTTCATAGTCCTTGGTATAATCAGTATCAGCTTTTCCTCTTACAGGTACAACGTGGAGAAGCTGGGATTGCTCTCTTGAGAATGGAGAAGCTTAAGAGGACATTGAAGTTCTTAAAAAAAAAACACAAACCGTTCAATGGCAGCAGAGTTAGATTTTAAACGGGGGATTGCTGAAAAAACCGTAGCAACACGAGAAACTTTTTTTTTAAAAAACGCTTGTGAAATGATGGCAGCAACAGATTCTAAAACGAATATTCCTATTTCTGTAACTTTAAGGCTACAGGGAACACCACAAGAGCGGAACTAATCAGATAAGAGTCAGTACATGCAGGGTGGGCTGAACGGCCTCCCCGTGCTGTACAAATGCAGAAACTATTCAGCCTGCAGATGGTCAACGGTGATGGTCGAGCATTCAGCTGGACGGCAGTGTAAATAAATGCAGGATTAATTACATCTAATGGAGGCAAGTCCCATATGCAAGAAGTCAACCAAACCCATTTCTACTCGGATGTAGAGAGGACAACCGCAAGGCACAGGGCCCTCTATGACCAGTTGTCTATGTTAGTGCGCGGGTAAATCATTGCTTCAAAAGATCTCAAGCAAGCTATCAGGGTCACTGACCAGGGGAAGTCAATTCTGACAGCATAGAACTAAACAATCCACTCAAATTCAACCTTTTGATTTGCACATCAATCCAAGAAATACTATGATACAATGCCAAAAGTATCTTTACAGTGCAAGAGGACAACACTTGGCCCGTTGTGTCTGCACTGGCTCTCTGAAAGAGCATTCTGCATCGTCCCACTCCTCTGCCTTATCCCTGTAACCTCGCACGCTTATCAGGGAGCAATCCAATTTCCCTTTGAATAGCTCAGTTGAACCTGCCTCCACCACCCTTTCAGGAAGTTCGTTCCAGACTCCAACCACCCTCTGGGTGAACACATTTTCCTCACCACATTTACTCCTTGTCCCTCAATTATTTTGAATTTGTGCCCTCTAGTTCTTGGTGTTCTCTTGAGTGGGAACAGTTTCTCACTATTTACCCTGTCCATACCCCTCAGGATCTTGAATCTCTCTTATCTAGTCTGTTCTCAGCCTTATTTTCTCCAAGAGAGTCCCAGCCTATCCTTATAGCTACAGTCCTTTATCCCAGTTATCATTGAGAATCTAGAATATATATCATAGAGAATATATCAATCAATATTTTCTTTGGAACATAGGGAAACCTAATACAACCCCTCCTGCCCACACCAGTGGTAATGCTCCAGTGAAGCCTCCTCCCACTTAACTCAGTATACCTCTATTCCCATTTCCCTCATGTATTTAAAGGGGAAAGATGGATAAATACATCTACACTAAATACCTCAACTACTCCTTGTGGAAGCGAGTACCACATTCTCCTCCACTCTCTGGGTAAAGAAGTTCCTCTTGAATTCCCCACTGGATTTATTAGTCACAATCTTATATTGATGATCCCTAGATCTGGTCTCCCCCATAAATGGAAACCTATTATAATCACATTCATATGTTTAAAGACCCCAGTCAGCATCTAAAAGCTAAGTACTAGGGAACATGATTGGGTGATTCTCAAAAAAACAAGCCAGAATATCCAATTTAGAACAAAGTCAGATTTTTCACTGTAAAATAATGTAACATTACAACTCAGTCAGAACTCTAGACTAGCAACTCAAATTAATGAGCATCGTTATTTGTCAGGAAAATCAATAGCATTTCAAATCAAATTAATTGTGCAAAGCTGCTCAATGGCCTGATCAATCTATCACTGCAGTGCTTAGCACATTTAGATTTAACATATATCTCCACCAAGACAGCATTATTCAACTGAGAGATTACATCGTGTTAAAAAGGGACTGGAAATTAATTACAGACACCCAACATCACCTTCCCTCTCCCACAAACTATTTCTAACTCAATTTCAAATCAGTTTTCTGGTTTAGGCTGGAGGCCAACAGCTCCAACGAACATTAGTCATATTAAAGGAGGATCGACTCTGCACTACCAGTCAAAATTACAGGACAAAAAGGTAGCTCTTTCAAATAAACCAACACAAATAGCCTTCTTCCTCTTGGACATGTTATTCCATGAATCATTTACGAAGAATCTTTAATGGTTTTGGAAAAGTCTCTGAGCTCACTGGAAACATTCAGAGCCACCCTATTTTGTTTAGTGGAAGGACAGACAAGGAGCTGCTCAGCAATTCAAATTTCCAAAAACGCAAAGGGAACGTTGCTTCAAGAGCTTTTAGGTTCCTCACTCACCACGGAAGTAACAAGCATGCTAAAAACGGATAGTAGTGCTATGACAAAGATGAGGGGAACAATGGGTTTTTTCCTCAATAGTTCACAAAAACTGTTACCAGCCATTTTAATTCTCTACCTTACTCTCACTCCAACCTCTGTCCTCAGCCTGCTCCACTATTCCAGTGAAGCCTAAGGAACAGCACTTCGTCACTCCAACCTCTGTCCTCAGCCTGCTCCACTATTCCAGTGAAGCCCAAGGAACAGTACTTCATCTCTCGAATCAGACACTACCTATAGCCTTCAAAGTTTAACAATTTCAGACTAATCTCTGCCCCCATTTTGTTTCCTTTGCCAGTTTCATTTTTACTTTTTTTTAAGCATTCAGACAACAGCTGCTCTTAAAATTTCTGCCATTCACACCTATAGACACATTTTGCTTCTTTACTTATCCCAAAACTAATTTCCTTAACACCACAAAACCTCCCATCCTTCAATCAATTTCAATCTTGAAAGCAATCATCTCCACTTGCTGAAAATCTATTCCATTTCTATCTTTACTCAGTTCTGATAAGAGGTCCTCAGCCTGAAACATTAACTCTACTTGTTTTTCTCCTTTCTCCCCACAGATAGTGCCCAGCCTGCTGATTGCTCCCAACATTTCCTGTTTGTCTTCAACTGAAGGCCCATCATCCACTTACCTGGCTGAATATCCTCCACTAACCATCCAATCACACAGCTCTGCCAAATGCTCCCACAGCTTTTATATAATGCTAATTGATCTCTTCTGACTATTTAACTGAAGCACCTATGTCAATTTGTAAAACGTGCAGCCCAGTTTCCATTGACTCATTGTCGCCTCTCAGAATATTTATTATGTAACATCTCCACCATCTGATTGAGCCAATTATTGGTTAATGGAAGCAAAGGGGCATCCAAAGTGACTAACTTGACTCAGAAACCAGCTGTGAAATGTTGCATCCACTTAGACATGATAATGGTGAAGTAAAATGGCCACCCCCATGGGACACGACAGTTAAATAGTAGTCAGGGTGCAAGGGGTAGTAATCTCGCCCCCGAATCAAAAGGTTGTAGATTTGTAGTCCCATTCCAAAGACATGAGCACAACATCAAGTCTCACACTCCTCAGTGCCAGTACTGAGAGTGTGCTGCCCTGTCAGAGGGCCAGTACTGAGAGAGTGCTGCTCTGTCAGAGGGTCAGTACTGAGGATGATCTGCACTGTCAGAGAGTCAGCACTGAGGATGATCTGCACTGTCAGAGGGTCAGTACTGAGGAGCGCTGTACTGTCAGAGGGTCAGAATTGAGGATCGCTGCATTGTCGGAGGGTCAGTACTGAGAGAGTGCTGCAGTGTTGGAGCGGGGATCAGTACAGAGGGAGTACTGCCTCTTAGAGGGTTAGCACTGAAGGCAAGATGTACTGACGGTGTGCTGCACTGTTAGGGGTGGGGAGGTTGAGTACTGAGGCAGCGCCGCCCTGTCGGAGGGTCAGTACTGAGGGAGTGCTGCACTGTTGGAGGGTCAGTATTGAGGGAGCGCAGTACTGTCGGAGGGTCAGTACTGAGCGAGTGCAGCACTGTCAGAGGGTAAGTACAGAGGGAGTGCTGCACTGTTGGAGGGTCAGTACTGAGGGAGTGCTGCCCTGTCGGAGGGTCAGTACTGAGGGAGCGATGACTGGTCAAAGGGTCAGTACTGAGGGAGCGCTGCACTGACGGAGGGTCAGTACTGAGGGAGTGCTGCACAGTGAGAGGATGAGTACTGAGGGAATGCTGCACTGTTGGAGGGTCAGTATTGAGGGAGCGCAGTACTGTCGGAGGGTCAGTACTGAGCGAGTGCAGCACTGTCAGAGGGTAAGTACAGAGGGAGTGCTGCACCGTTGGAGGGTCAGTACTGAGGGAGTGCTGCCCTGTCGGAGCGTCAGTACTGAGGGAGTGCTGCCCTGTCGGAGGGTCAGTACTGAGGGAGTGCTGCCCTGTCGGAGGGTCAGTACTGAGGGAGTGCTGCCCTGTCGGAGGGTCAGTACTGAGGGAGTGCTGCCCTGTCGGAGGGTCAGTACTGAGGGAGTGCTGCCCTGTCGGAGGGTCAGTACTGAGGGAGTGCTGCCCTGTCGGAGGGTCAGTACTGAGGGAGTGCTGCCCTGTCGGAGGGTCAGTACTGAGGGAGTGCTGCCCTGTCGGAGGGTCAGTACTGAGGGAGCGATGCCCGGTCAGAGGGTCAGTACTGAGGGAGCGCAGCACTGACGGAGGGTCAGTATTGAGGGAGTGCTGCACTGTCAGAGGATGAGTCCTGAGGGAATTCTGCACTGTCGGAGGGATGACATTCGGATGACACATTAAACTGAGGCCCTGTCTTCTCCAGTTGGCATTTAGCAGCTAATTCTCTTCAACTGAATTGCTTGTTACCTTTGATGTGCTCCATGCAACACATCTTCCTGTGGAACTAAGAAATTATTGGGATGATCAATGATTACTGGCCATCTTCTAGTTGTCTCTATCAATATATGACATTTCATACCCCCATCCTCTAGACATGCTTACACAGGGCTAGGAATTGGTATGGTTAAAATTTAAAACTTTTTTTTAAAACTTAAAGATAGTTTGTCCTGTTGTAAAATTGTTTTTTCATTCTTTCATTTATTGCCCATTCCTAATTGCCCCTTGAGAAGGTGGTGGTGAGCTGCCTTCTTGAACAGCTGCAGTCCTTGTGTTGTAGGTACACCCACAGTGCTGTTAGGGAGGGAGTTCCAGCGATAGTGAAGGAATGGCGATATACTTCCAAGTCAGGATAGTATGTGACGTGGAGGAGAACTTCCAGGTGGTGGTGTTCCCATTTATCTGCTGCCCTTGTCCTTCATGGCGATGCAGGTTGCAGGTTTTGGACGTACTGTCAAAGGATCCTTGGTGAGTTGCTGCAGTGTATCTTGTAGATGGGGCACACTGCTGCCATTGTGCGTCGGTGGTGGAGGGAGTGAATGTTTGTGGATGTGGTGCCAATTAAGCGGGCTGCTTTGTACTGGATTGTGTCGAGCTTCTTGTGTGTGTGGGAGCTACACTCATATAGGCAAGTGAAGAGTATTCCATCACACTCCTGACTTGTGCCTTGTAGATGGTGGACAGGCTTTGGGAAGTCAGGAGGTGAGTTACTCACCTCAGAATTCCCAGTCTGTAGCTCTTGTAGCGATAGTATTTTATATGGCTCGTCCAGTTCAGTTTCTGGCCAATGGTATCCTCCCAGGGTGTTGACAGTGGGGGTTTCAGTGATGGTAATGTCATTGAACATCAAGGGGAGATGTTTAGATTCTCTCTTGTTGGCAATTGTCATTGCCGGGCACTTAATGATTCACGAATGTTACTTAAGGAAATGGTTCAAATTGTTCATACCCCAAGATGCTCCTGAGTTTAGTGTGTCACTGTACAATTTAGCTGAGTGCACTGCTAAGGTTATACTGAATGGCGAAGTTTAATCAGTCAGACAATAGATTATTAGGCAAGAAGGGGTCATCATGGAGCAGAAGGGCCTGCTCCGCCATTCAATAAGATCGTAGCTGATCTTCTACCTCACTCCACTTCCTCGCCTGACATATCCCCATATCCCTTAATATCCAAAAACATATCAATCTCAGTCTTGAATATACTCAACATCTGAGCATCCACAATTTTTTAAGGCAGGGAATTCCAAAGGTTCACAATGCTCTGAGCGAAGAAGTTTCTCCTCATCTCAGTCCAAAATTGCCAACCCTTTATCCTGAGGCTGCGCCGGCCCGCCCACCCACCACCCTACCACCCACCCACCACCCCCCCCCCCCCCCCACCACCCCCCCTCCCCCCCCCCCCCCCCCCGCCCCCGCCCCCGTTCTGCCTCTCCAGCCAAGGTGGAAATCCGGACTTGGAAATATATCGCCGTTCCTTCACTGTCGCTGGGTCAAAATCCTGGAACTCCCTCCCTAACAGCACCGTGGGTGTACCTACACCACATGGACTGCAGCGGTTCAAGAAGGCAGCTCAACACCACCTTCTCAAGGGGCGATTAGGGATGGACAATAAATGCTGGCCCAGCCAACGAAGCCCACATCCTGTGAACGGTTTATTTTAAAACAGTGATCGCTTATTGCCTCAAATTCTAACTTGATGGTGGACAGATTGGCATATGGCATTTTTTTCAGGCACCATCTCGTTTCTGGGACAGCTTTGCTGAATCATCTAGCACAGTGTGCCTGACTAGAGATCTATAAAGATTTGAGCTTTCCATCACAATCTGTAAAGTGAGACAAGGACAGATGTCACATCTCTAACCAAACGGGAATCAGGATAATTGCGTATATTTCTCAGTATATTCACTGCTTCGAGGCATTATGTCTGTCAAAGAGTGGATTAAGGAGAAGAAAAGGCTTGTGTTGCCATTAAATTAGAGCACAGAAGATGGCCATTTGGCCCATTGTGACTGTGCTGGCTCTCTGAAAGAACAGTCATGCAAGTTCTGGTACAATCACATTGCTTTTATATTCTGTGCCTCCATTTCTAAACTCAAGGAACCCATATGCTTTTATTAGCACCTTATCAACTCTGTTGCGTTGAACAGTAGCCTTGTGGTCATGTTACTGGACTAATAATCAGGAGACGTGAGCTCAAATCCCACCGTGGCCGGAAGGAATTTAAATTAGGTTCATTAAATAAATTTGGAATTAAAAGTGAGTAACAGTGATCATGATTCTTGTTGTAAAAACCCATCTGGTTCACTAATGCCCTTTAGGGAAGGAAATCTGCCATCCTTACCCGGTCTGGCCTGCATGTGATTCCAGAACCACAGCAATGTGGTTGACTCCTAGCTGCCCTCGGCAATGGCCCAGCAAGCCACTCAGTGGTATTCAAGAAGGCAAATCTGCATCGTCTTCTCAAGGGGAAATGAGGGAAGGGCAATAAATGCCAGCCATGAATGAACGGAAAATAAGGGACCTGCCACCTTTAGGTTTGGCCTAATGCCTCTCTGCTCATCTCCACATGACCCATACGTTACATTTCGTGGTGGCACAATGATCAAGGGTTGCATTAAATTCAGAGGATATTAGCTTGGGTGCCAGGAAGTGGGAACTTCAGTAAGGAACGCAACAACTAAACTCAGAGCAGGTGGCGATGGAAGGTGTTTAGGTGTAGAGAGACTGTATGTAAACTACATAAAATTGTGGTGTGAGCACTCATCCTTTTATTGTCGTGTTCAGAAGGTGCCAATGTGTGGTACACTCATGTTCCTCCATCTTTGGCAGGAAGGGATCATTCTGGCTTCCTGTTATGGTGTGGTGAAGACAGCAGAGACAAGGTGTTTATAGTCTGGGATCCTTAAAAGCCTGTGTCTCTCGTGTGGAGACATCAGTTGCAAGTTTCATGGTCTGGTCCGCTTGGCTCTCAGTTGCCAGCGACTTTGCTTCAGTCCCTGTTCCAGGGTCAGTCCCTGTTCCAGAGTCAGCAATGCAAGGTCTTCATGAAGGCTTTGCGGAACACCATGTTGAAGGTCGTGTAGATGATGGGGTTGATGACGTAACCCAGCCAGGCGCAGGCGCTGTAGAGCGCCGGTGGGATGTAGCACCTCTGGCAGTGGACGTTCAGGATGTGAGTGATGAAAAATAGCAGCCAGAAGATGATGAAGACGCCTGCTAATCCGACAGAGAGCGAGAGAGAGGAAAAGAGTCGTCAATGCATGTGTGGGCCATTTGTCATCGCAACGCAGTGACTCGCGAAAGGGTTCCTACCCCACTCAGCTCCTCAACCATATGGCAACAGGGCTCCATTAATTACTTGCAGTTACTACTTCTTTGATAAAATTCACATTACATTCCCGGCACACATCATCAGTATAGAATACAATCCGAGAACATAACAATTCCATACAACTTAGCCTATTGGTCCGGATCATTGTAACACTATAGGACTCAGACTAATCTACTGGGAGTATGATAACACCATACACAGCCAATTAGTCTAGATAATTACATTTCCGTGCAGCTTGGCCTATTGCTCTAGAACGTTGTGGTCTGGTGGAATGCAGCCTATTGTTCTAGATTACAGCAAAACCAATAGAACTTGGACTGATGATCTAAATCATTGTGCTACAATGCAACTTAACCTATGGTTCTAGATCATTGTGCCACAAGGCAACTTTGCCTATTTTCTAGATCATTTCAAGACTATTGAAGTTAGTCCACAGTTATAGAGCTTGTAATTTAGCCTACAGTCCAAGATCCATGGAATCTATCCTGTTCTTCTAAATCAATGAGACACAATGGAACCTCGTCTATTGTTCTAGATAGTTGTAATTACATAGAAATCGGTCTGTTGTTCTAGATCATTGTAAGAACCGGTAGACGTTTGCCTATTCTCGATCATTGTGGCACAACAGCACCTAACCAATTGTTCTAGACCACTGAGACTGTGGATCTTGGGCTATTGTTCTAGATCATAGTGACTCAGTGAAACATAACCTATTGTTCTAGTTTGTTCTCGACTCACCTCAGACAACCGCCAACATTTGTTGCTTTCTTCTCCTTCTGGTGGGACAGTTTTCTTTCCCTGCTGATTTGGCCACTGGCACCCTCCGCACCTCAAAAGCGGTCTGCTTGAAGAACCTTGCTTGGCCATCGCACTCGGGGTCCGCGGATACCTCGATGGAGGAAGGGGCCTTCCATTTACCAGCCATCAGGCAGGATCCGGAAGTGGCCCCGAGTTGGAAAGCCTGCGGAGTTCCTGTTGGCCTTGACCTCTCGGGAGGCCCCACAAAGCGGGATCCCTCAGATTCTTCAGAGTAAGGGATTGCTTCTCGTACCAGTGTCTAGGATGCCAAAAAAAAGAGAAAATGGGTGTTACCAACAGCCAACAGCACAGACCAGAGCACACTCAAATCACAGGAGAAGACAAGGAAGGGAATGACAAAGGTCCCTTGTCTCCAAGTCACCATTTTGTACATGGGGTGTGGGCAGTTAACTTGTTCACAGATCATACTGCACAGGAGAAGGCCATTAAGCCCATCGAGCCTCTGCTGGCTCTTTGAAAGAGCTTTTTAATTAGTCCCACACTTCTGCCCGCTCTTTGCCCAACAGCCCAGCAAATCTTTCCCCTTCAACTAATTACCCAATTCCCCTTTTGAAAGTTCCTGCTGAATCTGCTTCCACCGCCCTTTCAGGCAGCACCTTCCAGATCACAGCAACTCACTGTGTAAAAAGGAAAAAAAAACTCCTCATCTATCCCCGTCTTTCTTTTACTGATTCTCTTCAATCTGTGTCCCTCTGGTTACTGACCCTCCTGATACAGGAAACAGTTTCTCCTTATTTACTCTATCCGAACCCCTCATGATTTCACCCACCTCGATTAAATCTCTCACTGAACCGTCTCTGCTCTCAGGAGAACAATCCCAATCTCTCCATGGAAGCGAAAGGAATTAGGGTTCTGTGAGATGGGAATGGATTGATCTATTGACATTCTGTGCAATAGGAGTGAAGGAGAAGGGGCTTGTTCCATTGGGATTGTGTACAATGGGAGTGAGTGGGAAGAGGTTTGGGTCCATTGAGATTCTGTGCAATGGCAGCGAATGGGAAGAGAGTTGATCAATGACCTTTGGAATGATTGGTGACCTTAGTGACAAGTGGAAATTTCGGCCACTCAAATTGAACTGGGAATTTGTCGATCAGCTCCGAGGATTCTGATGTCTCCAGATGAGGCCTCACCAATTTCTTTTTACTCACACTGGTGCTCCTGTTTGATTGGACCATTAAAGTGCAAAGTTTGACATCTTCCGGGTGTGTGCACTTATTCTGAAACTAAATAAAACAAAAAATGGAATTATCGACCCTAGCAACAGTGTAGGCACGAACATGGATACAAATACTTCATATTGGCCATAAAGAAAATCCACTGTTTACAATTGGAATTGAGAGATTGTCCATTAAATAGGGCAAAAATCCTTTCAAAATTACTGACTTAAGTATTACATTTTTAAAAAAATTATTCGTTCATGGGATGTGGGCTTCGCCGGCTGGGCCAGCATTTGTTGCCCATCCCTAATTGCCCCTTGAGAAAGTGGGGGTGAGCTGCCTTCTTGAACTATTGCAGTCCACGTGGTGTAGGTACACCCACATTGCTGTTAGGGAGGGAGCTCCAGGATTTTGACCCAGCGACAGTGAAGGAACAGCCAATGTATTTCCAAGTCAGGATAGGAATGACTTGGTGAGGAACTTCCAGGTGGTGGTGTTCCCACCTATCTGCTACCCTTGTCCTTCTAGATGGTCATGGTCATGGGTTTGGGAGGTGCTATCTAAGGAGGCTTGGTGAGTTGCTGCAGTGCGTCTTGTAGATGGTACACTCTGCTGCCACTGTGCATCGGTGGTGGAGGGAGTGAATGTTTCAGGTGGAATATGATTATGTGATACGCACAGTAAGATTGCACAAGGAAATTTAACCCTGAAAAGCATTTTTTTATATAATAAACCAAGATACTGTCCCTTCCAAACACTCCCAGGACAGGTACAGCACGGGGTTAGATACAGAGTAAAGCTCCCTCTACACTGTCCCCACCAAACACTCCCAGGACAGGTACAACATGGGGTTAGATACAGAGTAAAGCTCCCTCTACACTGTCCCCATCAAACACTCCCAGGACAGGTACAGCACGGGGTTAGATGTACATTTCCCTCTATACCAATCTGCCAATCTGCAGCCTCCTACAAATGACCAACATCCTATACTTGTGGTGACACCACTTCCTCAGTCATCCTGTATCCTCCCTTAAATGGCAGGTTGAAAGCAACTCTGCATCATGGCAGCGTGTCTGATACAAAATGGATCGAAGCCACTCTAACCCATGTCGAATTGAACCCGTGCAGCCTCTACACAAAGCGAACTTGGGCAGGATTTAATTGCGGCGTCTAGAGTTTAAAGCTCAGTCATTTACATCACGTTCACTACGCACATCCCTTCATTTTAATATTTGAGCTTGTTATTTACTCTTTCAACCTTTATGGGCAGTTGGGTTTCATGCTCCATGGCAACGCTGATCCTCTTAGCTGCCACGTGCTTCCTTCTCCGTCTCAGCATGGCATATATCTGGACGTAAACTAACAGCGTCACGATGAAGGGAACGTAGAAGGAGACAATAGAAGAATATAAGATGAAAGAAGGGTTCATGATGGCACAGATGGCCTCGTCCCTTTTATCTGGAAGAGGACAGAGCACATTCCTGGTCTCCATAATTGCAAAAACTGTCATTGAGTCACTGGGGAAGATGTAACTAAAGATGGCACTCGAATTACGAGCTTATTACTACCAGGCAAGACTGAACAGGCTGGGGCTCTTTCCTCTAGAAAAGAGAAGGCTGAGGGGTGGCCTGATAGAAGCCTTTAAAACTATGAAAGAGTTTTGACAGGATGAACCTAGAGAAGTTGTTTCCACTTTTGGGGTGGGGGAGGGTAAGGCTGATAGGAGACCATAACTAGACGGCCATCAATATAAGATAGTCACTAGTGTTGTATGTGCCTGCATGCCACTGTAATGTAAAGGTGGTTAGCAGAGTAAGGGTTAGAGAGGGACTGGAGAATAGCACCACCCACGGTATGATGTATAAAGTCACATGGTAACAGACTGAGAGAACAGTCCAGAGAGAACACTTTGGAACCAGCCTGCATGGAGGTAGCAGCGCCGTGCATGACAGTAACCTGAGATCTGTAAATAGATAAAGAGTTCATGTTTAAATCTACAAGTCTCAAGGTCACATCGTTGAGACACCACCACGCACCATAATACAACATGGTTGGCAGTGGTGGGATACCAGCACTATCAGCATAGTGCAACAACTAATAAATCCAATGGGGAATTCAGGAGAAACTTCTTCACCCAGAGAATGGGGAGAATGTGGAACTCACTCCCACAGGAAGTGGTTTAGGTGAATATTATCGATGTATTTAATGGGGAAGCTGGATAAACACATGAGGGAGAAAGGAGTAGAAGGAAATGGTGATGGGGGAGATAAAGAGGGGGTGGGAGTGGGCTCGTGTGGAGTATAAATTCTCCTCCTCCCCACCTCTGGTTCTTTTCCCGATTCTCTTCAATCTGTGGTCCTCTGGTTACCGGCCCTCCTGCCACTGGACACACTTTCTCCTTATTTACTCTGTCAAAACCTCTCATGATTTTGCATGCCTCAATTAAATCTCCCCCTGAACCTTCTCTGCTCTAAGGAGAACAATCCCAGCTGATCCGGTCTCTCCATATTACTGAAGTCCCCAATCCTTGGGATTGCTGTGAGAATTCTCATGCCCCTCCCTTACCATAAAAGGAGACAATAGAGGAATAAAAGATGAAAGAAGGGTTCTTGATGGGCACAGCTTACCAGGGTTTTTTTTAGCCCGAAGAGCAGCGGGCATGAGATGGCGAAGGACAGCATCCAGACCATGGTTATCATCAACGACTCTCTGCTTGGGGTTCCAGCGGGTATTGTATAGCATTGGCATGGCAACCGCTGTGTATCTGCAAGGGGTGGACAAGAAACAGGTTAGAGCTGTTGATGAACTGGACGGTCTTTAAAAAGCTCCAAAATAGGTGGTGAGTGAAGCAGGGAAGTAAGTTCAAAAGGCCAAATGGCCGACTCCTGTAGCCATGGCATCCAAGGGAGGTTGAGGATGAGGATCCATTGATCAAATCGGAAAAAGGTACACAGTATTCCCAAGATCTAGCAAACAACCAGACAAATAGGAGCAGGAGGAGGCCATTCGGCCTCTCGAGCCTGCCCCACCCATTCATTAAGATCATGGCTGATGTTCTACTTCAACTCCACTTTCCCACCCTCAGTGCCCAAAAATCTATCAATCTGAGTCTTTAGTATACCCAATGATGGAACATCCATTGCTCTCTGGGGTAGACAATTCCAAAGATTCACAACCCTCTGAGTGAAGAAATTTCTCCTCATCTCAGTCCAAAATGGCTGATCTCTTATCCTAAAACTGTGACCCCCACCATTGTTCCAGACTCCCCAGCCAGGGGAGGGGGTGGGGTTAACAGCCTCCCAGAATCGACCCTGTTAAACGCCCGAAGAATTTTGTATATTTCAATTAGATCGCCTCTCATTCTTCTAAACTCCAGAGAATATGGGGCCATTCTACTCAATCTCCCCTCATAGGACATCCCTCTCATCCCAGGAATCAGTTTAGTTAGAGTTATGGATGGGATTAGGGAGTTAAGGATAGGGTTATGGAGTTAGGGTTATGAGTAGGGAGTTAAGGATGGGGTTAGGGTTAGGGGTAGTGAGTTAGGGGTGGGGTTTGAGGAGTTAGGGATGAGGTAGGGAGTTGGGGATGGGGTTATGGCTGGAGTTGGGAGTTAGGGATGGGGTTGGAGAGTTAGGGATGGGGTTTGGGAGTTAGGATTAGGGATAGGGAGTTAGGGATGGGGTTATGGAGTTAGGGTTGGGTTTGAGGTTAGGGGTAGGGTTAGGGATCCAGAACTGTGCACAATATTCAGGCGTAGGCACACCAAAGATCTATATAATTATTTTAAGATTTCTTTACTTTTATATGCCAATCCGTTTGCAATAAAAGCGAACATGCCATTTACCTTTCGAGTTCCTTGCTGTACCTACATGCTGACTTTCTGTGATTCGTGTACAAGGACACCCAGGTCCCTCTGCACACCAGTATTTCCCAGTTTTCCACCATTTCCAACCAGGATCACAAGCGGGACAGCTGCTCCCATGGGAGGGTCCCATTCTCTATCGAGCTGCAGGGAGGAGGGGGCGAACCTTGTCAATGCACATCTGGAGAACCTGGAGTTATGAAAGGGCCTCTCGCTGGCCGTTGGGTCTCGCTGGCCCCACTCCTCCCAAAACTAGGGAGCCCAGGGGAAGTAATGGAGGAAGGAGGGAGGGTGGTGGGTAAAGACCTGAGGAGGGAGGTGGGGGCGGGGGGCGGTGAAGAGAGGGAGGAAGAGTCTAACTACCATTGTACAGCCCAGAGGGCACTCCACTGACAATGGCACACGTGTGTCATGTATCCCACTGGAGACCTGATGTGTATGAATTCAGATGGACACATCACAAATTATGAATAAGGAGCACGAGTAGGCCACTCGGCCCCTTGAGCCTGTTCTGCCATTCAATAAGATCTTGGCTGACCTGATTGTAACCTCAACCCCACATTCCTGCCTACCCCCGATAACCTTTCAACCCCTTGTTAACGAAGAACCTATCGAGCTCTGCCTTAGAAATATTCAAAGACTCTGCATCTACCGCCTTTTGAGGAAGAGAGTTCCAAAGACTCACGACCCTCTGAGAGAAAATAGTTCCCCTCATCTCTGTCTTAAATGAGCGACCCCTTATTTTTAAACAGTGACCCCTCGTTCTAGATTCTCCCACAAAAGGAAACATCCTCTCCACATCCACCCTGTCAAGACCCCTCGGGATCTTAAATGTTTCAATCAAGTCACCTCTTACTCTTCTAAATTCCAGTGGATACGAGCCTAACCTGTCCAACCTTTCCTCATAAGACAATCCACGCATTCTTTGTATTAGCCTGGTAAACATCTTCTGAACTGCTTCTAACGCATTGACACCTTTCCTTAAATAAGGTGACCAATACTGGACACAGTACTCCAGATACGGTCTCACCAGTGCCCCACAGAACTGAAGCATAACCTCCCTACAATCAACCCCCCTTGCAATAAACGATAACATTCTATTAGCCTTCCTAATTACTTGATGTAAAGGCTATTAGCCTTTTGTTATTCATGCACTAGGACACCCAGATCCCTCTGCATCTCAGAGCTCTGCAATCTCTCACCATTTAGATAATATGCCTATTTTTTATTCTTCCTGTCACAGCCCTGCCACCCGGTGCCAAAAGGGCTGGAGAAGCAAGTTGTCCACTACCATTTTAAGTCTGTTGCTGTGCAGTTTCCGCCAGGTGGAGTGAAATTAAACCCCTTTTCCCGATCATCTCAGGACTTCACAGCACTGAAGAAGGCTATTCTTCATCTATTCTGCATTTCCTATCCTGCCAAAATCCGCGGGGTTATAACTCTCGGGAAAGACTGAACAGGCTGGGGCTCTTTTCTCTTGAAATGAGAAAGCTGAGGGGTGACCTGATTATGACGATGAAAGGGGTTTTTCGATAGAGTAGAGAAAGTCTTTCTATCTGTGTGGGGTGAGACCGGAACTAAGGGCTATCAATATTTGATTGTCACTAAAAGGTGAGATGGTGGCATAGCATTAATGTTTGGACTACTAAGCCAGAGGCCTAGGCTAATGCTCTGGGAGACATGGGTTCAATTCCCACCACAGTGGAAGGTGGAATTTAAATTCAATTAATAAATCTGGAATTGAAAGCTAGTCTCAGTAATGGTGACCATCAATTGTCATAAATACCCTGTTTGTTTCACTGATGTACTTTCGGGAAGGAAAGTGTGATAGAGTTGATTTTCTAGGCAGCTTTGCTTGGTGGAAACGTTGAACTTTATTTACAAGACGGCAGCAGCAGTTACATGTGTGCATCTAACTCTATAACTAAAGAAGAATTCTCTCCTCGTGAGTCCCCGTGCTGCTAACTCATTGGTCCATACAGATCATGTGATCTTACAACACAGGAGTATTCTTAAAGCTACAGTCCTACATTTATCAGAACTATAATTACTGCAGCCACCCCCCCACCCCCGCCCCCAACCTTAAACTTTTCTCTACCTTTTGTATTTATCTCATGCCATCACAATATTTACACAGGTCATGAAATTACAAATTCAGTCTTTAAGATGGTTTCCTGATCTGTGTGGAATGTCGAAGCTCCACGACTTCCGATTCTTTTGCAGGAACCATATTCTCTGGGACCGCATTAACATCAGGTACCTCATTAGGCACAGGCAGTTCAGTGTCTTCCACTCCGACAGAGACATCGGAGACATGTCTGTCCTTGGTTGAGCAACTTTAACAGGAACCATAGCTGCACACATCCAGACAAGCGGGGATTATTCCATCACACTCCTGACTTGTGCCTTGTAGATGGTGGACATGCTTTGGGGAGTCAGGAGGTGAGTTACTCGTCGCAGGATTCCTGGCCTTTGACCTGCTCTTGTAGCCACAGTATTTAAATGGCTCCTCCGGGTGTTGGTAAGGAGGACTTAGGGTCGACGGGGCTGAGATTGCTGTTGTCGTTTCCGGTGCCTATGTCGATGCCATATGGCCCATCCTGTTTCGTTCCTTTTTCGAGACTTTGTAGCGGTTTTGATACAACTGAGTGCCAGCTTGGCCATTTCAGAGGGCATTTAGGAGTCAACCACATTGCTGTGGGTCTGGGGTCACATGTAGGCCAGACCAGGTAAGGATGACCTCCTTAAAGGGGCATTAGTGAACCAGATGTGTTTTCACAACAATCAACAATGGTTTCTTGGTTATCGTAAGACTTTTAATTCCAGATTTTTACTGAATTCAAATTCCACCATCTGAACCCACCACCATTCGAACCCAGGCCCCCAGAGCATTACCCTGGGTCTCTGGACTACTAGTCCAGCGACAATACCACTATGCCATCGCGTCCCCTAACTGGGAAGTGGGAGAGCGGAAGAGAAGGAGAGAGAGACTGGAGAGTACGGGAGAGCAGGAGAGAAGGAGAGAGAGAGACCGGGGAGAATGGGAGAGTGGGAGAGAAGGAGAGAGAAACTGGAGAGAATGGCAGAGCAGGAGAGAAGGAGAGAGAGACCTGGGAGAATGGAAGGGTGGGAGAGAGACTGGGGGGAGTGGGAGAGCGGGAGAGAGGGAGAGAGAGACCCGAGAGAATGGGAGAGTGGTAGAGAGAGACCGGAGAGAACGGGAGAGCAGGAGAGAGAGACTGGAGAGAATGGGAGAGCGGGAGAGGAGAGAGAGACCATGGGGAGTGGGAGAGTGGGATAGAAGGAGAGACCGGGGTGTGGGAGAGTGGGAGGGAAGGAGAGACTGGGGAGAACGGGAGAGCGGGAGAGAGAGACCAGGGAAAATGGGAGAGCGGGAGAGAAGGAGACACCGGGGGTGTGGGAGGGAAGGAGTGAGAGAACAGGGAGAGTGGGAGAGCGGGAGAGAAGGAGAGGGAGACTGGTGGAGTGGGACAGTAGGAGGGAAGGAGAGGGAGACTAGGAGGGAAGGAGACAGAGACTGGGAGGAGCGGGAGAGCAGGCGAGGAGAGGAAGACCAGGGGGAGTGGGAGAGCAGGAAAGAAAGGGAGGGAGACCAGGGGGAGTGGGAGAGCAGGAAGGAAAGGGAGGGAGACCAGGGAGTGGGAGAGTGGGAGAGAAAGAGAGAGAGAGAGACTGGGGAGTGGGAGAGCGGGAGAGAAGGAGAGAAAGAGAGACCGGTGAGAATGGGAGAGCGGGTGGGAAGGAGAGGGAGACCAGGAGGAGTGGGAGAGAAGGAGAGGAAGACCAAGGGAAGTGGGAGAGCGGGAGAGAACGAGAGGGAGAGTGGGGAGAATAGGAGAGTCGGAGGGAAGGAGAGAGAGACCGGGGAGAGTGGGAGAGCGGGAGTAGAAGGAGAGGGAAAACGGAAGAGGGAGAGGAAGGTGGACATGACAGAAAACCAGAATAAAACAGTGACAAAAACAAGCAAACATGCGAGTTAGTGACTGTGGAGGGTGCACAATCCAGTGTGTGGGCAGAAAGAAATGAATCATAAAATCTTACAACACAGGAAGAGGCCATTCAGCCCATTGTGCCTGTGCTGGCTCTCTGAAAGATCTATCCAATTAGTCCCACTTCCCCCACGTCGCTCTTTCCCCCATAGCCCTGAAAACATTTCCCCCTCAAGTATTTGTTCAATTCCCCTTTTAAAATTTCCTGTTGAATCTACTTCCACCACCCTTTCAGGCAGCACCTCCCAGATCACAACAACTCACTGTGTAAAAAAAAATCCCCCTCATCTCCCCCTCTGGTTCTTTTCCCGATTCTCTTCAATCTGTGTCCCTCTGTTCACCGACCCTCCTGCCACTGGAAACAGTTTCTCCTTGTTTACTCCAGCGAAAACCCTGATGGTCGTAGCGAAGGTGTCACGATATCAATGCCCAATCATTTACAGCTCAAATAGCTGACTGTGAAGGTGCCAGGCTTTACCAGGTGTGGCAGGAGGGCACCAGCTGCCTTTTCCTGGCTCCGTACTGATTTCCCCGGAGCTGTGCCGAACCCATAAGACCATAAAACCATAAAACATAGGAGCAGAAATTAGACCATTCGGTCCATCGAGTCTGTTCTGCCATTCAATCATAGCTGATAAGTTTCTCAACCCCAATCTCCCGCCTTCGCCCCGTAACCTTTGATCCCCTTACCAATCAAGAACCTATCTATCTCGGTCTTAAATACACTCAATGACCTGGCCTCCACAGCCTTCTGTGGCAATGAATTCCATAGATTCACCACTCTCTGGCTAAAGAAGTTTCTCCTCATCTCTGTTCTAAAAGGTCTTCCCTTTACTCTGAGGCTGTGCCCTCGGGTCCTAGTCTCTCTTACTAATGGAAACATCTTCCCCACGTCCACTCTATCCAGGCCTTTCAGTATTCTGTAAGTTTCAATTAAATCCCCCCTCATCCTTCTAATCTCCATCGAGTATAGACCCAGAGTCCTCAAAGGTTCCACATATGTTAAGCCTTTCATTCCTTGGATCGTTCTCGTGAACCTCCTCTGGACCCTCTTCAGGGCCAGAACATCCTTCCTGAGTTACGGGGCCCGAAATTGCTCACAATATTCTAAATGTGGTCTGACCAGAGCCTTATAAAGCCTCAGCAGCACATCCCTGCTTTTATATTCTAGTCCTCTCGAAATAAATGCCAACATTGCATTTGCCTTCCTAACTACCGATTCAACCTGCAAGTTAACCTTAAGAGAATCCTGGACAAGGACTCCCAAGTCCCTTTGCACTCCAGGTTTCTGAATTCTCTCCCCATTTAGAAAATAGCCTATGCCTCTATTCTTCCTACCAAAGTGCATGACCTCACATTTCCCCACGTTGTATTCCATCTGCCACTTATTCGCCCATTCTCCTAACCTGTCCAAAACCTTCTGCAGCCTCCCCGCCTCCTCAATACTACTTGTCCCTCCACCTATCTTTGTATCATCTGCAAACTTAGCCAGAATGCCCTCAGTTCCTTCATCTCGATCATTAATGTATAAAGTGAAAAGTTGTGGTCCTAATACTGACCCCTTCAGAACTCCACTAATCACCGGCAGCCATTCTGAGAAGGACCCCCTTATCCCCACTCTCTGCCTCCTGCCAGACAGCCAATCTTCTATCCATGCTAATATCTTGCCTCTAATACCATGGGCTCTTATCTTACTGAGCAGCCTCCTGTGCGGCACCTTGTCAAAGGCCTTCTGGAAGTCCAAGTAGATAACATCAATTGGCTCTCCTTTGTCTAACCTACTCGTTACCTCCTTAAAGAATTCTAACAGATTTGTCAGGCATGACCTCCCCTTGATGGAACCATGCTGACTTTGCCCTATTTTACCATGCACTTCCAAGTATTCTGAAATCTCATCCTTAATAATGGACTCTAAAATCTTACCAACGACCGAGGCTGTTGAACCCACTGCCTGAGAAACAAACTTCCGGTGCTCTGGAGCTGTCCCCCATTCCCCGCGAGGGAGGCAGTGTGGCACCTTCGAGAGGGAGTGGGTTACCACAGGGCGGTACAAATATGTGTTGACAGGACAGAACCCAACCAGTTTGGATATAGAAAGAAAACTTGGCAGAAATTTTGCTCCCATTCACCAAATCTGTGCAGCACTGAAGGAGACCATTGAGCCCACTGAGTCCGTGCCAGCACTTCTGACGAGCGATCGGGTTAGTCTCACTACCACCACCCCCACCCTAACTCTTTCCCTTAAATGCTATTCACCTCGACCACTCCCTATGGGAGCGAGTTCCACATTCTCCACACTCTCTGGGTAAATTCTCCTGAATTCCCCATTGGATTTATTAATGACTATCTGATATTGATAACCACTAACCACCCCTACCCCCACCTCCCAGTTCTGGTCTCCTCCACATCTTCTCTACGTCTACCCGCTCGAAACCCTTTCATCATTTTAAGGACCTCGATCAGGTCACCCCCTCAGCCTTCTCTTTTCTGGAGAAAAGAGCCCCAGCCTGTTCAGTCTTTCCTGATGGTTATAACCTCTCAGATCTGGAATCGCCCTTGTAAATCTTTTTTTGTTTTGCATCTTCTCCGGTGCCTCTATATCCTTTTTTATAATACGGAGGCCAGAACCGTGCACAGTGCTCCCATCGCTCGATATAGGGTAGAACAAAACTTCTGTTTTTCAACGCTCACCCTCTAGAAATGAAACCAATTGCTTATTGTTCTTTTAAATGTCTCTATCAACCTGCATCACCAACTTTTCGCCATTGGCGTTTCATTCCTGTTTGCTCCCCTTGATAATTTGGTGTTGAACATTTGGTAGCACACTCACTTCTGCTCCGTCCCGAGACTCCTTGCGAGTCTCCTTCCGCTCTTCCTTCCCTGCAGCATCCACATAGCAGAGAGTCTCACTCCGGCAGAGAGAGATGTTCTCGATCATTCAGGGCTGCACTGGTGCTGCCTGTACCGAACTCTCGGCACAGCCTGTCTCTCCCTTACATACACATACACACACACAAACGCACCATCAGAAACCTGCTCTCCTCAACATCATCCCTCCCCCTGACAGCTTGATGTTATCTCACAGTAAGCCAGACACCCAATCGGATTACAACTCAACATGCCAGAAATTAATTCCCCCAACTATGTTCATTCTGACAGTTGGAGTTTGTTTCTGCTGATGTTAATAATTGAACTGAAGTTTAGTATTCTGGTTATATAGCAAATAAATCAGCTTTGTTTTAAACATATTGCTGTAGATTTTTGTCTTTCCCACCCGAGTGTTTAACATCACCTGGCTGGAGCTCAGAAAGGACAATCTGGGGGAGGATCATACGGCAGGAACAGAACTTCAGCCTGGACACAGTCCAGGAGCATGATGACCATCCACATCTTGTCCCTGTTGGATAAAATCAAACACAGCGTTTATTCTCAATCTGGTTATCTGACATTTTCATTATATACAGTTCACACTGATCTTCATGATAACACAAATATTGCATTTCCATCCTTCATTTCCATTTCGCTAATATAAGATTTGTTTCCCACAAGTCTATCTAGAACATCATATGGACCTTCCCAATTAGCATCCCGACCCGACCCCTTTTCACAAGGTTTTTAACATGACTTCATCTCCCACTGAACAGTTAATGTAACGGGTAGGGTTGTTCTCCCTGGAGGTGTTGAGATGGGCAGCACCATCTTCTCCACTGCCTCTAGTCCCACTGAGGGAGGATGCTGAGGTTCGTTGGAGGTTCTGGAGAAACAGGTCCTGAGTCTGTCGAGTAGCAATGAGGAGTGGGATCCCAGGGCAATGCACAATCTGCATTTTCTGCCCTGTCATGAGCTGAAATGGGCTGCAATTGGAGGAGTGAACAGGAGGGGAGTGAATGGTCATTAACATACTAGGCAAGGCAGTTGACCTTGACCAGATCATCAGCTCCCTTTATGAGAGCTTTTCTCAGTGCTGTTTTTATAGAAAAGTAAAGCCCTCGACTATCCCACTAATTGCTCGGTGGTAGGTGATGTGGAAATGTTGTTCCACACCCACAAGATGACGGAACTGCTGCATTAATTCAGCTGTGAAATGAGAACCAATATCACTCTCTATCCTTTTCAGAAAGTCCCATCTGGTAAAGATCTGTTCCCACAAGATTTTAGATGTAGTGGCTGCATCATTTTTTACAGGCAGGGAAAGATTCAATCCACCAGGTAAGCATAACTATAACTACCAGGATATACCGGTCCCTCCCTGTTACTATGGGTAGTGGGCCTGTATAATCAATCTGCAATGTTTCCCACGGAACGTCATTCAGATGTGACATGTCCATTCACAAGTCCGGGTTAATTTGGTCACAGGTTCAGGTAGTGATGGACATCCTGGTGCATCCTATGTTCTCAATAGTAATTATGCAACATATCGAGGACTGGAAAAAGAGGAACATGTCCCAAATTTGATCCATGAACAAAAATAATTCTTTTCTGAAGCATCAAAGTGTGACCCAAGTCAAATTAGAGCCACCCTTGTTGGATGAGTGAGTCCTTGCTGAAAAAGGATGAGGGAAAGTCTTTGCTATGTTGTACGGCCTCTTTGACCACAGTCACATCAGGGTCATGGTCCTGACAAGTTTTTAAATCACGTTTAACTGGAGTCTGTCGTACGAGTACCAGTGTTCTGGGTGGATCCCATGGAATTCCCTCTGGAGTAACTTTCCTGGTGAGTCAGTCTACCTGGTTATTACCATCACCCTCTTCACTAACTCTTGCTGCTGATGTAAATTCACATTACAAATAGCAAATTGTTCCCGTCACTTACCAGCAATATACCAAATCATTCGGCATTTGGAGTGGTGGGTGAATGGTTTCCTTTCTGTTGTGGAGAAGTTGTGTTTTCTTTTGCCAGAGACGTAGGTTTTCCCTGAGGGAGTTACAACCAATGGATAGTTTCTGAATAGTTGGAGTTTCCATCAGTGACAATTTGAAGGGCTGTGTTCACAATAAGCTCAGATTTCTGGGTTAAATATTATGTTGAGTATTTAATAAGGATATTACAGCTGTCATGAGGGACATAAGATGCAGCACCAGTCTGATACAGTCCTTGTTCATAAAGTTGAGATCCATCCACATGAACACCAGTAAAATTGGACAGTGGTGTGGCCCTAATATGTCCAATGGACACGGCCTCTTTCACTGGACAAGTATGTGGGGTTCTTTCAAACTGCAACATCCCAGCTAATTGGCATTTGTGAGGTTACAGCATATTAATATCCTTGATTCGTAACTCCATAATTCATCTACTCTATCACATCAGGGATGTTCCCTTCACTTGGCCCTTTATTAATAATGTCACTGTGGTATGTGGGGTGTGCAGAATTATCGAATTAAACTCGACCAAGTACTCCGTACTTAACTAACCAGTGAACCCTTAAATAAAAGCAATATACTGAGGATGCTGGAGATCTGAAATAAAAATCGGAAGGTGTTGGAAAAATTCAGCAGGTCTAACAGCATCTGTGGAGAGAGAAGCAGATTTAATGTTTCGACTGCAATGTGACTCTTCTTCAGAACTGAAGAGATGGAGAAATAGCATGGGTTTTCTGGCATTGAAAAGTGGGGAGGGTCAGGTACAACAAAAGAGAAGGTCAGGAGGACGGGAGAGATTAAACAAAGATGTGATTGAACAAAAGACAAAGGGAATGGTCATGTTTGTAGTATAAAAAAAAAGCACGGTAAGTTTTAATGTCAGAATACAGGAAAAATGGCTGTCCATTTCAGTTTCGAAGAAGGGGAGTAGACGGCAGAGTGGTATTGTTGCTAAACTAGTAATCCAGAGACCCAGGGCAATGCGCTGGATAATCCCACCATGGTGCGAATAAAAATCTGGAATTAAAAGTCGAATGATGACTACCCATCTGGTTCACAAATGTCCTTTAGTGAAATGGTAACTACATGTGACAGCAATGTGGTTAACTCTAAATGCCCTCTGAGCTAGGGCAACTAGGGATCGGACACCTAAATCCCATGATTGAATAAAATAAAGAATCATATTTGAATCAAAATACTAACACTGTTCCTCTCTCCAGAGGAGTTGCCAGACCTGCTGAGTTTTTGTGGTACTTGCTGTTTTATTTCAGCTCATAACACCGGTCAATCAATCTTCCCAGAGTCTGGGAGATCCTTTCCCATTCACCTCCTGCATTACTACAGCAGATATGCATCGTTTTGACAGTACCAGCCGGGCTGTACAATTACTTGGATAGATCGTCCAAAAAGTCAGCACAGGGATGATGGGCTGAATAGTTTCCATCTGTGCTGTAACATTATATCAAAGGGTGAATATTCAGTAACATAAGATAGAGAGAGAAAGAGAGGAACCAGTGACTGCGGGATTGAACCCAGCCAGGGTCAGAACCTACATGGGAGGAGAACCATTGGAAAAAGCTTTAAAAACTCAGTGTATTCCGAATGGAGCAGAGATTTAAATCACGTTAGCAGCACACAAATTCACAAACATTTACGTGTCTTTTTTTAATTAATTTATCCCAATTGGTTAACAGAACGATTTTCTATTTTGTATTTCGAGTGTCAATGGCGCTGCTGTTACCCAACATTCCGTGCGGATGTGAATGTGCTCTAATCACTGTACAGGAGCCCAGTGCGCAGGCGCCGTGCTGAACCGTTGGGAGCATGTGCAGTGTCACTTGGATCGGAGCCCTGTGAGTGCGGGAGAGGCTTTTGGAAATGGGTGAGAGCGGGCGGGGCGGAGGGAGGAATGGAGCCAGGAGGGGAGGGAAAGGAGGCTTCATAAACACCGGATGTAGGCCGCAAGCCCAGAATCAGACTGTGCAGGAATGGGAATGGCGTTTGCAGCTCCGGGGAACAGACCCTGGTTAAAAACAAAAAAACTGCGGATGCTGGAAATGCAAAACCGAAACAGAAACAGAAACACCTGCAAAAACTCAGCAGGTCCGGCAGCATCGGCGGAGAAGAGTAGGTTCTGTTGAAGGGTCATGAGGACTCGAAACGTCAACTTTGTTCTTCTCCGCCGATGCTGCCAGACCTGCTGAGTTTTTCCAGCTATTTCTGTTCCTGTTTCTGTTTACAGACCCTGGTTAACGGCCGCCATCTTCCGAGGGGCAATTTGCTGCAGGGCGCGTGCGCGGCCTTCCCAAGCACCAGAATAAGAACATCAGGAGACCATTCAGCCCATCGAGCCTGTTCTGCCATTCAATAAGGTCATAGCTGGTCTGCTTGTGGCCTTAACTCTACTCTCCTGTCTGCGCCCCCTCCCTCCCACCCCCCCCCCGCCCCCACCACCCCCACCCCTACCGTAACACTTGTGTCCCTTGTAGATCAAAAATCTGCTTAACTCAACCTTGAATATATTCAATGACCCAGACTCCACTGCTCTCTGGAGACATGAATTCCACAGACTCATGACCCTCTGAGATAAGAAATTTTCCCTCCTCTGTGTAAAATGAGAGACCCCCTTATTTGTAAACTGTGCCCCCCCCCCACCTTGTTCTAGATTCCCCCATGAGAGGAAACACCCTCTCAGCATCTGTCAAGAGCCCTCAGAATCTAACATGTTTCAATAAGATCACATCTCATTCTTATAAATTCCAATGAGTATAGTCCCAACCTGCTCAACCTTTCCTCATAAGACAACCCCCCTCATTCCAGGAATTGGCCTAGTAAACCTTCTTTGACCTGCTTCCAATGGAAGTTGTCACTGCTCAAGTAATCCTAGGTCAGGAGGAGGGAATGTTGTGAATTTCTATCCTGGACAAACAGTGATGGATTTTGGAAACTCCTTTTACAGAGGGTTAGAAGGGGAGGATCAACACACAGGAAACTCAAACCAAGATAAATGTTTGTCTCTTCTGAATTTCAAACCTGGACTGACACATATGACTTTTGTAATATCCTTTTACAGGTGCTTTCACTGCTTGTAATATCTTTCCAGCTGCAGGCTCTAGCAGGAGATTTTAAATTTGAAAACAGTGAAATTGTTTCAGAGGTGAGTATTATTGAACATTCATCTACAATTTAGAGCTTTTAGTGCTGTGCTCTGGTTTCCATAGCTTTGGGGCTGGTGTGGCTTCTTTACTGTGGATCTGAATCTATGTCCATCCATTGCTCTGTTTCACCTCTGCCTCCCTGATCACCTCTCTTCCATTGTCTAACCGGATTGTCGAACAATGGGTGTATTTTAACCATGTTTGGTATTTCCCTGTTATTTCTGCCAGCTGTGTCTAAATGAGGTGTCCCCTGCTGCCTGTCTCCCGTCTATACACCGCTGATTTACCAGCTTTATCTTCCCGTGATCAGGAATTGTTTTTCCTGCACTAGAGATCATTCTCTTCTGCTTCTGAGCTTAGATTGACCATAAAATTCTGCTGAATTTTTATTCCCTGTAATTGATTCTGCACATCCTGAAATGTTAACTCTCATTCTTTTTCTACAGTTACTGTCTGACCTGGAGCATTTCCAGCATTTGCTCTTTTTCTTTCAGATTTACAGCAAACGCAGTATTTTGCATTTGTTTTATTGAAGCTGTTGCTCACAGAACTGAGTCTAGAAACAGAGATGGACCATTTAATAACTGATTTGTAATGGGCTGCGTGTTGGTTGCAGAAGTTGGTCCCTGGCCTCCAGTGTTGGTCCTTTTTCATTGAATCTGAGGATCATTGAGTGATTGCAATTCAGAAGGTGCCATTTCACCGTCATGCTCGTGCTGGCTCTCCAGAACCGCAAATCAGCTGGTCCCACTCCCCTGCCCTTTCCTCATAGCCCAGCAATTTATCCAATTCCCTTTTGGAAGCCTTTGTTGCATCAGTTTGAGCTGGAGTGGAGATGGAGGAGAAGCTGCTGGGTTTAACCCTGAGGACTATGGAACCCAGTCAGGCCCAGAAATTTCCAATGTGAAATTGTCAAGGGAGGTAGATTCTAGGGGGGATCAGGTTGCTAAACGGACACTGTCCAGACAATGTAAAAGAATATTGTTTCAAGAACAATTATTTTTGTAGGTGTTTTTAAGGTATTTTACATATCCATATTTACATACAAGTTTTTAAAATTTATTCTTGGGATTTGGGTGTCATTAACAAGACCTGTAGCATATATTGCCAGTCCCCAGTTACCTGTGGAGAAGATGATGTTTGACCTTCTTGAACAGCTGCAGTCCATGTGGTGAAGGTGCTCCCACAATGCTGTTAGATAAGGAATTACAGGATTTTCACCCAGTGATGATGTCAGAACAGTGATATATGTCCAAGTCAATGACACTTAATTTGTTTTTATATAACGCCTTAATGTAATAAAACGTTCCAAAGCATTTCTGAGGAATGTTACAAAACAACATTTGACAATGAGCCACATAAGGAGATATTAGGGCAGGTGACCAAAAGGTTGGGCAAAGGCGTAGGTTTTAAGGAATATCTTGAGGAGGAAAGTGAGGTAGAGAGATTCAGGGATGATATTCCACAGTTTATGGCCTTGGGCAACTGAAGGTGCAGCCAATTAATAGTGGAACAGTTAAAATCAGGAATGCTGAGGAATTAGATGAGCACAAAGATCTCAGAGGGTTGTGAGGCTGGAAGAGATTACAGAGGTAGGGCGGGGCCATGGATATAATTGAAAATAAGGATGGGAAGTTTAAAATTTAGATGCTTCTTGAACAGAAACCTTTGTATGTCAGCGAGCACAGGGGTGATGGGTGAACAAGACTTGGTGTGAGTAAGCACACGGGCAGCAGAGTTTTGGATGACCTCCGGATGGAGGGAGGTGGTTTAATATGGGAGGCCGGCTGGGAGTGTGTTAGGATTGTTAAGTCTAGAGGTAACAAAGGAATGATGAGGGTTTCAGCAGCAGATGAGCAGAGTCGGGTGATGTTACTGAGGTGGAAGTAGGCGATCTTGGTGATGATGGGGATTTCTGGCCATAAACTCTTCTTGGAGTCAAATATTATTCTGACGTTGTGAAGAGTCTGCTCCAACCTCACCCAGTTGCCAGGGAGAGGGATGGAGTCGGTGGTCAGGGAGTGGAGTTTGTTGTGGGACTGAAGACAATGGCTTCAGTCTTCTCAATATTTAAATGAAGGAAATTTGTGCTCATCCAGTTCTGGATGTCAGACAAGTCAGGACAGTGTGTGACTTGGAGGTGATACTGTTCCCAGAGACCTGCTATCCTGATCCTTCTCGGTGGTAGAGTGTCAGGATTTGGGAGATTATGTCAAAGTTCTGGTTGAGTTGAAGGTATATAAAATCCCTCTTCCTTGCCTCATCCCCCCCACTTCTCCCACATCCCCACCTCTCTCTGTCCCCTCCCATAGAGAACAGATTGTTGTGTAGGCCCAGAAAGGTTCCCTTCCCTGAAGGACATGAGTGAACCAGTTGGGTTTTTATGACAGTCCAGCAGCTTTCACATTCACTTTTTCCTAGTCCTGGCCTCACAAATTAACAGATTCATTCAGCTCAATTTCACAACCTGCCTTTGTGTTTTTGTGGGTTCTGTCTCACTCCCTTTTTTCTTTTTTAAATCAATTTCACAGGGTATTAGAAGGGGAGGATTCACTGTCGGGAAACTCAATCATCACATCAGGATCTGATGAAGTTGCCTAATTTATCATAACCTGAATACCATCGGATTTTGATCATGGAAGGAAAAAGCACCGTTCACAGTGGAGAGAAACCGTACACGTGTTCTGTCTGTGGACGAGGCTTCAGTCGATCATTTGACCTGTTGAAACACAAGTGCAGCCACACTGGGGAGAAACCGTGGAAACGTGGGGAGTGTGAGGTGGGATTCAGATTCCCGTCTGAGTTGGAAACTCATCAACACAGTCACACTGGGGAGAAGCCATTCACCTGCTCCGTGTGTGCCAAAGGATTCCGTTGGTCATCCCACCTCCTGAGACACCAGCGAATTCACACTGGGGAGAAAGCTTTTAATTGTCCAGAGTGTGGGAAATGCTTTAAAAGTTCCAGTGAACTGATGCTCCATCAACGTGTTCACACTGACGAGAGACCGTTCAGGTGCTCTCATTGCGAGACGGGGTTCAGACAATCATCTCAGCTCACTGTACACCAGCGGATTCACACTGGGGAGAGGCCATTTACTTGCACTGAATGTGGGAAGGTATTCACTCGGTTAACCAACCTCCTGATACACGAGCGAGTTCACACTGGAGAGAGACCATTCACCTGCCCCGAGTGTGGGAAGGGTTTCACTACCTCATCCAACCTGCTGATACATCAGCGCATTCACACTGGAGAGAGGCCATTCACCTGCACTGAGTGTGGGAAAGGATTCATTCAGTCATCCAAACTGCTGATACATCAGCGCACTCACACTGGGGAGAGGCCATTCACCTGTTCTGTGTGTGGGAAGGGATTCACTACCTTAACCAACCTGCTGACACACCAGCGAGTTCACACTGGGTCGAGGCCATTCACCTGCTGAGTGCGGGCAGGGATTCACTATCTCATCCCACCTGCTGATACACCAGAGAGTTCACACTGAGGAGAAGCCATTTCACCTGCTTTGTGTGTAATAAGAGATTTTCTCGCTCATCTCACCTGGTGAGACACCAGCGAGTTCATGAATAACTACAGTGATGGATTTTGCTGTTAATCACATCCAGGACTGAACCATGTTCAATGGGGTCTTTTTCTGCTGATGTTAATAAACTCCAGTCCAGTTATCGTGGTTAATATTGTGGATAAAAGTCAAATAAATCAGCTTTGTGTTAAACCTACAGTATGTCAAGCCTTTTTAATATCTCTAACACAAGTTAGTTCCTTTTGAAGTGCTCTCCCTCTCCCCTGTCTCCTCCATCCTCACCCCCAACAACAAGTGTGAGGATCTCATGGAGCTTCTTTGTCACTAAGATTGAGACAATCCGATCAGCTGCCTCTGCTGCTTCCCTCTCTTCCACTACCCCACTGGGATTTCCTCCTTGTCCGCCTCTTTCTCCATCCAGCCTCCATACACACCAGCAAGTTCATACCCCAGAGAGAGGCTTTAAATGCTTAGACCAAGGTTTAAAAACCTACATTCACTGATGATGCTCCAGAACATTCACTCTGGTTCCGCTCCATTCATCTGCTCTCACTGCGGGAAGAGGTTCAGGCGATTGTCCATCCTGCAGCAACACCAGCGAGTTCACACCAGGAAGAGGTCATTCACCTGCTCCATGTGGGGAAGGATTCCCTCATTCATTCAACCTGTTGACAAACCAGTGAGTTCACACTGGGACGATCTTTTCAATCTCTGGATTGTAGGAAGTGCTATGGAAATCCTGTGGAGCTCACGTACCAACAACGTGTTCACACTGACAAGATCATTCAGGTGCTCTCACTGGGACCGGGTACTGTTGATCATGTGAACTCAAGTGTCCAGCAGCGCACTCGCACTGGGGCGACACCGTTCACCTATTCCATGTGTGGGAAGAGATTCACTCAGTCATCCCACCTTAAAACACATAAACTTGTTCACACTGATAAGAAACCTTTTCTAAATTGTGTGAACAGAGATTTAATAGCAAAGTGGACCTGCTGACACACAAACACATTCACACTGGTGACAGGCGGTTCACCTGCTCCATGCGTGGGAAGAGATTCACTCGGTCATCTCACCTACTGACACCAGTCAGTTTACAAGTGACTGCAGGGGTTGGATTCTGCTGTTCTTGCAGCTGTTAATCACATCCAGGACTGGACCATGTTCATCCTGAGAGCTGGAGTTTGCTTCTGATGATGTTCATTATCCCTCTAACTGGGCTGGAGTTTAACATTTGGATAAATGTCAAATAAATCAGCTTTGTTTTGAACATATTGTTGTAGATTTTTGTCTTTCCCACCTGAGTGTTTAACATCACCTGGCTGGAGCTCAGAAAGGACAATCTGGGGGAGGGTCATACGGCAGGAACAGAACTTCAGCCTGGACACAGTCCTTCAGGGTCACACTGAGAGGGACAAATGGCACTTTTGTCTTTCTCATCTCTTCACTGACACTGAAGAGATTTTGTGTGGGTTAATCCTGAAGTGTGGAAGAAATGTGTGTCAGCTGCTTTTTTCCATGGTTCAGATGGGACAAAAGGCTCCTTTACAATTGTGTTTAGAATCAGGAAGAACAACAGTGAAATAAAGCAAAATACTGTGGATGTCTAAAATAAAAACAGAAAATGCTGGAAAATCTCAGCAGGTCTGGCAGCATCTGTGGAGACAGAAACAGAGTTAATGTTTTGGAACCGAAGAAGAGCCATATTGGGCTTAAAACGTTAACTCTGTTTTTCTCTCTGCAGATGCTGCCAGACCTGCTGAGATTTTGCAGCAATTTCTATTTTTCAACAGTGAATGCTGGAAATGTGCTGTCAAATCAGAGATTGGTGTAAAACTGTGATGTGTTCTTGTCTTGAAAGAGAAATGGCAGGTTTAAGTTTCCAGCCTGAAAATGACTGTGGTAATTATACGACAGCTACCATTTCAGGACAATGTTAATTTATTTGAAAGACATTTGTTAAAATCTGCATTGAAAGAGCAGATAGTGGAGTTCACAGGAGCCTGTTAACTGCTGGGACAATTATACCACAGACATTTGATCTCCAGATAAAGAAGGATCTGCACCGTGTTTCCAGGAATTCCCTGTTTTATTGATGTGCGTGTGTTAGACACCAGGATAACTATAAATAGACAACTCAGGATATCCATGGTGGTGCAATCCCAACAGTTACTCTGGGATCACTCCCGCTGTGGAACTCCACCACTGACCCTGCTGAAGGTTGTAGGCTCGGGGAGTGGGGCCTCCAGGATTGGACTGTCAGAAGGGTGGGTTTCAGTATCCTGACTAATACATGGTGAAAAACCAAGGAATCCTTACTGAGGAGCTGTCTGGGGTTTTACCTGTCAGTGTAGGTCTAGGGGTGAATGATTCCCGACTCCCTGAACTGTCTGACATTGAACCCAGTTTAGAACAAGATGGATTCAGTGTCCAGGAGAATAGGGACAAATATCACCCACAATTGAGGGAGACAAAAGCAGCTGTTAGAGAAGTGAAGCAATCTTTGGAAAGGAAGGTGGTGAACCAATATAGGAATAATAGTGACAACTTTTCCAGCTCCATCAGGCGTGAGAAGATAGTTAAAGATGGTTTTGAAAGTCAGCTCAGGACAGATTGAAACAGATTGCCAGGATATAACAGAGCTGTTAAATGACTATTTCACATCAGTCTGCACTCCTGTGGATGATGTTCAGATTCCAGCTGTGGGATGTGCTGTTGACAGTAACATCATCAATATTAAAGTAGAAAGTGATTGTCATCCTGGATAAAATAGGAAATCTCAAACTAGATGGTGCTCCAGGTCCAGATGATACCCACCCAAGGCAGCTTAAAGAGATGGGATGGCTGCTCTTTGAGCCCCTTGGCCGAATCTTCAACAGCTCAACAGAGTTGGGGATTGTTCCCTGAGATTGGAAGGCAGCTCACTTAGTTCCCACTTTCTGAATTGGAGACAAAGCAGAGCCAGGCCCATCAGTGTGATGTCGATCACAGGGAAGATGCTTGAAGGGATCCTAAGAGATGCTGTTTCAGATCACTGGGGAAGAGAAGGAGCCATTAGAGATCCTCAACACGGCTTCTGGAAAATGAGGTCGCAATTTACAAACCTGTTTGTGTTTTGTGGAGAAGTTGTTGTGTTTGTGGATGAGGAGAATCAGGTTGACATTGTCTATCTCTGGGTGTAATCCAACAACAACACCTTGTATTTACACAGAGGGTTGTGGAGCTGGAGGAAGTTACAGAGTCTCAGGAGTGTCAAACTCATTTTCCATGGTGGCTCTGATCTCATATCCTGGCACTGGGTGAGGGTCACATTCAGCAGAAGTTATTAAAATGGAACTATATACAGATAAACTACATCAGTATTTTCTGACATTTCCATTTATTTACTGCTCCTACTGCTCCCAACATCTGACACCTCTTAGCTTCAACCATCACATCAACACTTGGAGCAAATGACTGGGCTGAGGCCTGTCTCGGATAAAAACACGAGGACCACTTGTCATCACAGAAATTTACAGCACAGAGGAGGCCATTGAGCCCATCATGCATGTGCTGGCCGAAAATTAGTTATTCAGTCTAATCCCACTTTCCAGCTCTTGTAGCCCTGGAGGTTACAGCACCTCCAGCTGTATATTGGAGTGTTTCTTAAATGTGATGAGAGTTTCTGCCTCTACCACCCTTTCAGACAGTGAGTTCCAGATCCCCAACCACCCTCTGGGTGAAAACATTACTCAACTCCTCTCTAATCCTCCATCAATTAGTTTAAATCTTTGCCCCTTGGTTATTGATCTCTCTGTTAATGAAATAGGTCCTGTCCGCTCTATCTGGGCCCCTCATAATTTTATATATCTCAATTAAATCTCCCCTCAGCCACCTCTGTTCCACAGAAAACAATCCCAGTCTATCAGATCTTTCCTCACAGTTAAAGTTCCCCAATCTGGGCAACATCCAGATAAATCTCTTCTGTACCCTCTCCAGTGCAATCACATCCTTCCTGTAATGTGGTGACCTGTACTCAGTACTCTAGCTGTGGTCGAACTAGTGTTCTTTATGGTTCTAGAATAACTACGCTCTCACCTTCCGTTGACTTCAATGTAATAGAAACTGACAGTTGGAACCTGTCAACATTTGAAAGATATTTACAAATGATTCAAGGGTTTCTTACAGATGGGATCTTTCTCTGTTCTGTCCACTCGAGGTGTTAGATAAGACGTTCTCCTGGGAATATCGAGCTGGAATATTGGGCCGTGATGTGTTTCCTTGTTCATCTTGTTGACTCTAACTGTTGAATCTTGTGATTTCTTGTGATAATCAAACTCACAACAATAGATTGTCTTTTCCTGACTTTATTAACAACACTGCATTCATACAGACAGAGTATCGTTCCCTGATCCGGGGAACACGGGTAATGTTGGGGTAGATGCCTCGTTGTTCGAGTATGTCCAAGCTGTCAATGATTGCATCGTTTTCTGTGGCTCCTCTCATGACTGAAGAGTCTGATGTGGGATTGCCATGGACTGGCAGTTCATGTTGTCGTTGTTGGTACCGGGGGAACTTCTGCAGCTGCTCCACCACTGGTCTTCCTCTGGGCACATCGGATGTTGTGAGTCTGGAGTAGCTGGTCCTTGAAACATGCTGAACCAAATTTCAGTGTTTGCCTCCACATGGCCGGTCGGCTGCAGTGTTTTCCCCAGAGAGGTGGTCTGCAATGCAGAAGTTTGTAAGGCTCTTTTTTAAGGGTGTCCTTGTACCGTTTGTACTGACCACCTTGATGTTGTTTACCCTGAGACAGTTCCCCATTGACGATCTGCTTGGGGATTCTGTCATCATCCATGTGGGGGATATGGCCTGGCCATCCAAGTGGAATTTTCTGGAGGGTGGTCTCTGTGCTGTTGAGCCCAGCACGATGGAGACCTCGTTGGTTTGTGATTTTGTCCTGCCATCGAATTCTCGTGATGGACCTCAGGTGTCTTTGGTGGAAGCGTTCCAGAGCTTTGATGTGGCTCCGATAGCAGACCCAGGATTCTGCTCCATACAGCAGGGTGGTAAGGACAATGGCCTGGGAGAGTCTGAGTTTAGTCTTCAGGTTAATGCCATGCTGCTTCCCAACACAAACAGAAATAATACAGTGGATTCAGAGCTCGATTACATAGGATTACAGAGGATATAAGGCACAGAAACAGGCCATTCAGCCTAACCAGTCCATGCTGGTGTTTATGATCCACTCGAGCCTCCTCCCATCTTTCCTCATCTAAATCTATCACTGTAACCCTCTAATCACTTCTTCCTCTTGTGCTTATCTCGTTTCCCCTTAAATACATCCATACTATTCACTTCACCCACTTCCTGTGGTAGCGAGTTCCACATTCTCACCACTCTCTGGGTGAAGAAGTTTCTTCTGAATTCCCTGTTGAATTTCTTGGTGACTATCTTATATTGATGGTCTCTCCTCCCCACAAGAGGAAGCATTCTCTCTGTATCCTCTCTATCAAAACCTTTCATCATTTTAAAGGCCTCGATTAGGTCACCTCTCAGTCTCCTTTATCCAAGAGAAGAGACCCAGCCTGTCAATCCTTTCCTCATATGTAAACACACACATTTCTGGTATCATTCTTGTCAAACAGCGCGTCCCTTCGACTGTTCACAACAGGCAAAGTGCTGACCATACTCAACAGGCCCAGGCTTGCAAATCTCAGAACAAAGTGTCCAACATGATAAGTGACTCTGCAATTGGACAGCACTTGCTAAACAAATCTGATTGTTCTAACAATGACACTGACAAACAATTTAAAATTATCAGTCATGCTCACTTACACATGCTAGAAACTCATGTATTCACACACAGGGTCCCGTCCTTTGCAAACAGAAACAGCATGTCCACACACTGCGCTTTTTCAACAAAACAAAAGCTTAGGGACAGTCATTCCCTGGTTCATTTCCCATGACCAATCAGAGTCGACCTGCCTGGTTTGAATTTAAACAAAAGCTTGGCAGTTAACTACTGCCTGGTGCATTTTCCATGGTAACACCTCTACCAATCAGAGTCCTCTTGCCAACCAATCAGCCCCTCTTCTCATGTAGTATAAATCATTGTTCCATTTAGAATTGGTATTCTTACAAATCTGTCCTGATGAGTGCAGGATGAAAAACTTCAACAGGATGTCTCTTTTTTCACAAATGTTCAGCAAAATTTCACCAATAATGATCCTGGGTGTGTTATCCTTCCCTGGATGCTAAGGCTAGGAGAGACAGAATAACATAAGAAACAGGAACAGGAGTAGACCATTCGGCCCCTTGAGCCTGCTCCACCATTCAATAAGGTCATGGCTGATCTTCTTGTGTTTCAATCCTGATAACCTTTGATTCCCTTACCTAACAAGAATCTATCTACCTCTGCTTTAAAAATATTCAGTGACCCGCCTCCACCACCTTCAGAGGCAGAGTTCCAAAGTTGCAGAACGCTCTGAGAGAGAAAAAGTTCTCATTTCTGTCCTAAAAGGGCGACCCTGATTTTAAAACAGTGCCCCCTAGTTCTGGACTCACCCACAAGAGGAAACATCCTTTCGACGTCCACCTTGTCAAGGCCGTTCAGGATCTTGTTTACTTCAATCAAATCACCCCTCACTCTTCTGAACTCCAGTGGAAACAAGCGCAATCTGTCCAACCTTTCCTCATATGACAACCCACTCATTCCAGGTATCAATCTAGTAAACCTCCTTTGAACCGCCTCCAATGCATTTATATCCTTCTTTAAATAAGGAGACCAAAACTGTATACAGTATTCGAGGTGCAATCTCACCAATGCTCTGTACAACTGAAGCGTGAAACCCTTACATTTAGGTTCAATCCCTCTTGAAATAAAGGATTGCATTCCATTAGCCTTCTTAATTACTTGCTGTACCTGCATACTAACTTTTTGTGACTCATGTACGAGAATACCTAGATCCCTCTGCACCTCAGAATTATGCAGCCGTTCTCCATTTAAGTAATACTCTGCTTTTTCGTTCTCCCTGCCAAAGTGAACTTCACATTTTCCCACATTAAACTCCATTTGCCAGATCTTTGTCCACTCACTCAACCTACTTATATCCATCTGCAACCTCCTCATGTCCTCTTCACAACATACTTTCCTATCTATCTTTGTGTCCTCTGCAAGTTTAGCTACTTCTTCCTCTAAGTCCCCTCATCTAAGTCATTGATGTAAATCGTAAAAAGTTGAGACACTCTGGGAGGTACAGGGAGCTGGGATTTGCCCATGAGAGTAACTGAAGGTATGAAAACTGAAATAATCTAGAGTTAGAAAGGAGAAAATGTTCAGTTCTGGACGTGATCCTCAGCATCAACAACTGAATCCAACTTTTCTGGTAACATGTGAACCCTCTTATGTTTCAGCAGGTCGGATGACCGAGTAAATCTCTTCTCACACACGGAGCAGGTGAATGGCCTCTCCCCGGTGTGAACACTTTGGTGTCTCAGCAGGTTGGATGACTTAGTGAATCCCTTCTCACACACAGAACAGGAGAACGGCCTCAACCCCATATGAATGCGGTGGTGTCTCAGCAGGTGGGTTGAATCAGTGAATCCCTTCCCACACACAGAGCAGGTGAACGGCCTCTCCCTATTGTGAATGCGCTGGTGTCTCACCAGATAAGATGAACAAGTGAATCCCTTCCCACACACTGTGCAGGTGAACGGCCTTTCTCCAGTGTGACTGCGCTGGTGTCTCACCAGATGGGATGAATGAGCAAATCTCTTCCCACACGTGGAGCAGGTGAACGGCCTCACACCGGTGTGAACTCGCTCATGTACCTCAAGGTAGGACAAACGAGAGAAACTCTTGCCACACACGGAGCAGGTGAACGGCCTCTCCCCAGTGTGAACCCGCTGATGTGTCCACAAGTTGGCTGACTGAGTGAATCTCTTCCCACACACGGAGCAGGTGAACGGTCTCTCTCCAGTATGAACTCGCTTGTGTACCAGAAGTTGGTTTGAACGAGTGAATCCCTTGCCACATATGGAGCAGGTGAATGGTCTCTCCCCGGTGTGAATCCGTTGGTGTATCAGAAGGCTGGATGACCGAATGAAACTCTTTCCACACACGGAGCAGATGAATGGTCTCTCCCCGGTGTGACCACGCTTATGTGTCAGAAGGTGGAAAGAATGAATGAATCTTTTTCCACACACAGAGCAGGGGAACGGCCTCTCCCCAGTGTGAATGCACTGGTGCCTCAGCAGATCAATGCTTCTTTTAAAGGTTTTCTCACATTCGGAACATTTAAAAGGTCTCTCATCGGAGTGAACCAGTTGGTGCTTAGTGTAGCTTGAAAACTGAGTGAATGCCTTCCCACACTGGGAGCAGCTGAACGGCCTGTCCTTGGTGTGAACTGGCTGGTGCTCAGTGAGATGCCCTGACTCACTGAACGACTCCCCACAGTGAGAGCAGCTGAACGGCCTCTCGTGAGTGTGAAGGAGCTGGTGCTCCGCGAGGCGGGAGAACAGCCTGAACCTCTTCCCGCAGTGGGAGCAGCTGAATGGTCTCTCATCAGTGTGAACTCGCTGCTGTTGGACCAGTTGCTCAGAGATTTTAATGCTTTTCCTAGAGTCAGAGCATTGAAGAGGCTTCTCACCAAAGTGATCGAGCTGATGTGCCAGCAGGTTGGATGAACACATGAATTTCTTCCCACACGCAGAGCAGGTGAACAGCCTCTCACTATTTTGAGCTCGCTGTCGTGTCAGCATGTTTACCAGCTGTATCAATCCCTTCACAAAAGAGCAGGTGAACAGCCTCTCACCAGTTTCCAACTGAGACAGTCGATTAAATCCCTTCAGATGTACAAATCTTCAGATCGCAATGACCCAGCTGACTCTGTCAGACGTGAGGTTTGATTTGATATTCCTGTCTGCAGATCCTCCTCTTCTAATACCCTGTAAAATAAGTTTACAAAGAATTACACAGAGTATACATTACACAAACAGGCCATTCGGTTTATCTAGTCTGTACTGGAGTTTCTACTCCACACGAATCTCCTCCCATTCTGCCAACCTAATCTCAGCCTTTCAGCTGATCTTTCTAATCCCTTTTCTCTCATGTTCTCATCTAATTTCTTTTTGAAAGTGTCTCAGGTATTCTTCTCAGCCACTTACTGTCGTAGCGAGTTCCACATTTTAATTACTGCCTGAGGAAAGAAATATCTCCAGTTTTCCTGTTGGATTTATTTGTAACTATTGTGTACACAAGACCTCCAGCATTGGACAGACCAACAAGTGGAAACATTCTGTCCGCATCGACCTGCCCATCCTAATGAGGATTTTAAAGACCTAGATAAAAGCAAAATACTGCGGATGCTGGAAATCTGAAACAAAAACAAAAATTGCTGGAAAAAAACTCAGTAGGTCTGACAGCATCTGTGGAGAGAAAGACAGAGTTAACGTTTCGAGTCCGTATGACTCTCGAGTTCTGAAGAAGTCATACGGACTCAAAACGTTAACTCCGTCTTCCTCTCCATTGATGCTGTCAGACCTGCTGAGTTTTTCCAGCAATTTTTGTTTTTATTTTAACGACCTATATCAGAGGACACAAACATTCCTCTTGGTTTGAGTTTGCTGTGTATAAATCCTCCCCTGTAAAAGGAGTTTCCAAAACCCATCCCTGTCAGTCCAGGATAGAAATTCACAACAAAAACAGAAACCCTTCTGAAGGGTCATGAGGACTCGAAGCGTCGACTTTGCTCTTCTCCGCCGATGCTGCCGGACCTGCTGAGTTTTTCCAGGTATTTCTGTTTTTGTTTTGGATTTCCAGCATCCGCAGTTTTTTATTTT